>NC_047656.1:10264620-10389406 GCF_902201215.1 Prunus dulcis | reverse complement strand
ACCAATTGAAAACCAATGAGCTGAAAATCCTACTGATGCAAAGGATGACTAGTCATATGAAAAGAAGATGACTAGTCATAATCTTAAGAAATTTAATGAATGCAATATGATGCACTGCACAAATTACTTTTACCAATATGATTGATCTTCCATAAGATAGTAGCTAGATAAGAACACTTAGAGAAACTATTCATAATATAAACTTGAACTTGGATAATTACAATGTATGTCCTATTACAATATTGTCAAGGAAAGCCAAAAGAAAAACTCAAAATGCATACACTTAACAGATTTTTTGGTTAAAATAATTGAAGCATTGTTTCTGTTGAGCAAGTCTAATTATATTTATGGCTGATTAGCGTTTACTATATGTTTAGAATATCTTTAAAGATAATAAAAAAGAGCCAAATTTTCATAATCCTATCCAATGAGGATGAGCAATTGAACCAGTGAACCGAGTTGGAAAAAAAGAGAATGAAATTGCAAATACATATCATATTCAATTAGGTCTACCAATCAATTGATTGATGACAACATCAAAAGAACTCCGGCTTCAACAAATTTTTTTAACCTCAAACTAACTTCGAATTGACCCTAAAATTAAAGCTACAGAATTCAAAGTAACAAGTAGTTCATGCAAAAACTAAATTTGACTCAAATAAAATTACTATTTATGATATAAGAGTGAGTGCTCGCCGGGCCCAAAAGAAAAAGTCTCAATATTAGTTTGGGCTCATAGTCTCGTCTTGTTTGTATTTCCTTGGATATCTGTTTTGTTTGCAATCGAATTGTAGTTAAAGAAAAATTGAAGAGAAGAGAGCCAGGAACGATCATGAACTTTTGGGTCTAAAAAACGTCATGTTTGCATGGCGAGGTTAATCCTTGATAGTGGCCGTTATGGCTTGTGGTAAGTTCAAACGGGCTTAGTAGTGTCCATTTTCTCTTTCAGCAGGAGAGACTTTGGTCCTACGTTGGTGAGATGGAGGAGTTTTGTTGACGCTCAAAAATAGTTTGGCACTTTTGAGCCCAACTTAGTGATAAAGTGAGATGGATGATGGGTGAAAATGAGGGCCTCCACCATGTGAGTGAGGATTGGGGTAAGCGATAAATATACAGAAGACAAGATATACGTGGTTCACCCTTAATAAATGGGCTACATCCACGGAGAAGTATATTCTCATTATTATAATGATGTGTATTTACATTTGTACAAAGGGTTGAGCCCCAAATATTTGTGAGAAGAAGGGTGAAGCCCATGACTAAAGATCAAGCTCAGCCCAAAAAAACCTCCTCTCCTAAGTGGAGAATGGTCTCCTTTTATAGATGAAGGGGAGTCTACACATCTTGTAATATTTCAATGTGGGACTCTTTGCCTTGCTTAGATTTGCTTCTAGTTGCTTGGTCAAATATGGTATAAATAAGTTTGATACTTTTTCCAAGGAAGAGGTCGAAGATGGTTTGTCCATATGTTTGGAGGACAGACTGGATGAGAAGCCTGAAAACAGTATTGCTTTGGTTAGTTTGCTAATTGCAGACCATGAACCATCCCAAGCAACAATCAAAGAGGTTCTTCGTGTTGCTTGGAACTGTATGGGGGCTGTAAAGGTTGTTAAAGCAAAGGCAAATGTCTATTCCATAATAGTAGGAGACGAGAAGGTTGCCCGGCGTCTGGTGGATGGGAACCCATGGTTTGTGAAGGGCCATACCTTCACCACCATGCTATGGCCACTTTATCATTCCTTGGATGATATTGCAGCAGATATGGCAGTGTATTGGGTTCAAGCACATGGTTTACCAAGGAATCTTTGTACTTCAAAGAATGCCAGGGTGCTAGGTGCGAGAGTCGGAGCGGTTATGGAAGTTGAAGACATTGATACGGCTGGATTTAGAGGGTTCATAAGAATAAGAGTGAACCTTGATGCATCTAAACCTCTATCTCCTGGATTTACTATGCCATGCCCAGTTAAAGGGAAGCGTCTCATTAGACTGCGATATGAGGGTCTAAGGGACTTCTGTTACTCATGTGGTAAGCTGGGCCATTCAAGGGGATGCCAAATAACTCATGACCCAAGACTTATAGCAGAAAACTTGCAACACAGAGATTGGTTGAGAGCGGCTCCGGTCTCTAGAGTGTCGGTGTCCCTTTTTCAGGAAAATCAGAGGAAAAGAGACTGGAATCTAGAGCCCAACTCACCTGGAACGGACGGCCGCAATTCTCCTCCAGCGAGAAAGACGGCATCTCCGGCAATAATTGGGTTGAGCATAGTGGGACAAAGTTGAAAGTCAATGGAACAACTGTGGTTGCAGGGGGCTCAACGACAATACAAACAGCTGAAATGGAGGCAAGGGGTTCAGCGACAATACGAACATCTGCTACGTTTCAGTTTGTGGCTTTGCAACGTTGTACTAACAACACTAATCTACCAAAACACAGAGCCACGCTTGATGACTACCGTGAGATGCGGGACCCTGAGAGTTTTAGCACTCAAGATTATAACGGGACTCTTACTGTGGCTATGAATGGGCTTGCGAAGGATCGAGATTTGTGTGACCCAATGAGGGTTCCACCTTGGGCCCTAACTTCAGCAACTTGGGCCAATATTACTGCAAACATGGAGATTGGTGAGGGGTTCAACTCAGTGATAATGCATGGCGACTGGGCAAAACCCAACGTGTCATTTTAGCAAAATTCTGGAAATGGGCCTATAGTTGAAGAAGTTGAATCTGGTGTGCTTGATCAGGATGTGCAAGAAACTCAAAAACAGAGAAAAGGCAAGAAGATTTGTACTGAAGACGAGGAGGGTTCAATCATACCTAATCCTCCTAAGAAAGCTCACCCTTCTACTAGTCCAGGCCATGGATGCTCTCTACGATTGTCCAACAGAAGGGGAAGAGGGCTTAGAGGTAGGCAAAGAGGTGGTCGGATCAATATGAGTGCTGCTGTACAAAGAATGGAACCAGAATTTTGGGCAAGACAAATAACAACCTTGTGAATTGGTTGTCAGTCCTTCTAAAGAGCTGGAAGAGATGGAAAGAAAGCATAAGGCTAATGGGGTGGAGGATACTGTCCCCCTCCAGGGTTGTGGTGGCTGGCCCAAATCAGCCGCAAGGGAATCATGATACAACTTGCTTGGAACTGTCAAGGGTTGGGGAACCCCTTGACAGTTCTGTATTTGAAGGAACTATTACGTTCCAAAAATCCCACGGTGGTGTTTTTGATGGAAACTAAGCAAAACCATCACCGGAATGTTCAGCTTCGTAGATAGTGTGGTTACCATAACGGAGTGACTGTGGATCCAATTGGTCTTGTTGGAGGTTTGAGTGTTTGGTGGAAGACGGGTGTGAATGTTCAAATTAATGACACTTCCCGTTCTTGGATTGATGCTACGGTGAAAATAGAAAATGAGAAATTTCATTGCAGGTGCACGTGGTTTTATGGAACGCCATACAGTGAAGAGAAATACCAATTTTGGGATGCTATGCTTCAATGAGACCAAATGGAGAATATGCCATGGAGTATTGTGGGGGATTTCAATGAAATTTGTTGGCAATATGAGAAAGAAAGTGGATCGGGTTGGAATCCAACACGAAAACGTTACCTTGTGGATTTTGTGAACAAGTTGAATTTAGTAGATTTGGGGTTTATTGGTTAGCCCTTTACCTGGGATAGACATATTGGTGGGGAGATTTCAGTTCGTGAAAGATTGAACAGAGGGCTTTGCAATATTTGCTGGGTAGAGGCTTGGCCTAGTTCGAATGTTTCCCACTGCCCAAGGATAGCCTCTGACCATTGCCCTATTTTGTTTGATAACAATCCCAATATGCCTAAAGGAAGAAAGCTTTTCCGTTTCGAATCTTAATGGGCCGAAGATGCTGATTGCCACAGGGTAGTTGACGAAGGGTGAAAGGCTATGATGGGAACTTCTGGTACCAGACAATGGCTAATTAATCTTAAGGAGTGCATGAATGCTTTAGTTAAATGGAGTCGAAATCAACACCCCAATAACAAGGTGAAAATTGCAGAGGTGTTAAAGGAGCTTAATTTGAGGCCGGCGAATCAGGATATTGGGACCTTCTTGAATGAGAAAAACCGACTGATGTCGGAGTTGGAACAATTATGGAAGAATGAAGAGCTTTACTGGAAACAAAAATCAAGGGTGAGTTGGCTCAAAGCTGGAGATGCTAATACTCATTTTTTTTCATTTAACTACTATCTAGAGAAGGCAAAGGAACCGTATTTGGAAGATTAAGAATGAGGCTGGAGTATGGATAGCAGGTGACAAAATGATACAAAATGAGTTTCAAAATTATTTTGTGAACTTGTTTAAGTCCAGTGGCCCTCGAAATTGGAATGGTATCATGGACCATATCCCTCAGTTGGTTAATAACGATATGAATGGTGAGCTTATGCGTCCCTTTAGCCTGGAGGAAGTGAAAGATGCAATTTTCCAAATTGGGTCCCTTAAGGCACCTGGCCCAGACGGCTTTCCTGCTATGTTCTACCAGAAGTATTGGCTTTCTGTGCAAGATATTATTTCTAGATCAGCTGAGGAGTTTTATACAGGGCAATCCCATATTCGTGACATAAACAAAACTTTCATTGCGTTGATTCCTAAGGTGCTTGCTCCTGAGTCCACCTCTCAGTTTAGACCAATCAGTCTATGCAACACTTCGTACAAGATTTTGTCCAGGCTACTTGCCAACCAGTTAAAGTCTCTCATGCCTTACCTTGTTTCTGATTCCCAAAATGCCTTCTTGGCAGACCGATTCATGATAATGTGATTGTAGCTCATGAAGCCTTTCATTATCTTAAGCTCAAGAGAGCGAGTCACAAGTATGAAGTGGGAATTAAAATTGACATGAACAAGGCTTATGATGAGGTGGAGTGGGATTTTCTTGAAGCCTTGTTACAAAAGCTTGGTTTCCAGACAGGATGGATCAGATTGGTTATGTTGTGTATTAGAACCGTATCTTTCTTTGTCTTAGTGAATGGCCAACTTGGTTCGTCCTTCTTGCCATCAAGAGGGTTAAGACAAGGTGATCACCTATCGCCCTACCTCTTCCTTTTGGTGTGCGAAGCGCTTTCATGTAATTTGACCAAGTTGGTGCAAGATGGTGTCATTAACGGTATCCGAGTATCTAGGCGAGCTCCAATTCTGTCTCAACTCTTCTTTGCAGATGATTCACTATTTTTTGTTAAAGCTGAGGAAGAAAACTGCTCTAGATTAAAGGGTCTACTAGATGATTACTGTCTCGCATCTGGTCAGTTAATTGATTACGAGAAATCTAGTCTTATGTTCAGTGCTAACACTCCTGAGGATGTCAAGGCGAATACAAGCTCGATTATGGGTGTTAGAGGGATTGATAACTATGGTATTTATTTGGTTATTCCAATGACTTGGGGACAGTCTAAGAAAGTTGCGTTAGCCTATATCCGCGAGCGTGTGGCGAAGAAGATAATGGGGTGGAAACAAGGCACATTATCAATGGCGAGAAATGAAGTTTTGATCAAGGCCATTGCCACTAGCTGTCCCAGCTTATCCTATGATGTGTTTTAAATTCCCCAAGGAGGTGTGCAATGAGATCAATAGCGATATTGCGAAATTCTGGTGGGGAAAATCAGAAGGCGGCAACGACATACACTGGAAATCTTGGGAGGCTTTGGTGAAAGGAGAATGGGGGTCTTGGCTTTAGAGACCTTGCGGAATTTAATCTGGCTCTACTTGCCAAACAGAGTTGGAGAATCATCTCTACTCCTAATGAAGTCAACTAAATCCCAATATATTTGGGATTGAGTGATTTGCCAAATTATATGTAATTGATTGTATATGATTTGCTTTCCTTTACTAGTCTCTTGATTGTAGGAAACTTGGGTATAGATACCCTTAACAGTGTAAAGAGAAAATAAGCAAAGTAATCAAACATTCTTCTTTTGATTACAATTTTACATGGTATCAGAGCTAGGAGAAAACCTAGCTCTTGTTTTTCTCTTTACCGTCAAAAATCCCAGCTTCCTCCTTCTTTGTTTTCGTTAGTTCTCTGCCATGGCTAATGACAAAGAAGTTGAAACTTCTTCCAAGGATGGAAACAAGTCTGAAGTTTCCAACCCTTTTTTCATTCATCACTCTGACCATCCTGGCATGGTTCTTGTATCCAAACCATTGAATGGAGACAACTATGGGACATGGTGTCGTTCCATGCGAATCTCCTTGAGTGCCAAGAACAAACTTGGTTTTGTTGATGGCACTGTCAAGAAGCCTTCAAAGAAAACCGATCCTGATGAGTTCTCTCTTTGGCAACGTTGCAATGATATGATCCTATCTTGGATCTTGAATTCCCTTGATCAAGACATAGCTGATAGCGTCATCTACTCTGACACTGCTCATGATATATGGGAAGATTTGAAGGAGCGCTTCTCTCAAAGCAACGTTCCTCGAATTTTCCAGATCCAACGTGACATTGCTTCCCTTACTCAAGATCAAATGTCGGTTGCCGCTTATTACACAAGACTTAAGGGACTATGGGATGAGTTGGCATCATACAGTGATGTGCCGACTTGTACCTGTGGTGCCATGAAAGATCATGCTGAACGTGATGAGAGGAATAGGGTGATGCAATTTCTCATGGGTCTGAATGATTCATATGCTGCTGCTCGTGGACAGATTCTTCTTATGCAGCCCCTACCATCCATACGCAACATCTATTCCTTAATTTCCCAAGAGGAGAAGCAACGACAACTGGGGACTCCTCATACTACCTTGGAACCTGCTGCAATGGCTGTTCGCCAACACCAGAGACCTTCGAATTCTAATCGTAAGCCTCTTCACTGCACTCACTGCGATCGGGATCATCACACAATTGATACCTGTTATAAACTTCATGGCTATCCTCCTGGGCATCGACTGCACAAATCCAACCGAAACAAGAAAGGCTCAAGTTCCTCTGCCAATCACGTGCAAAACAATCCCACTATGCAAGAATTGAAGTCTGCCATGCCCAACCTATCTGACAGTGAGTATCAGCAGATTCTTACCATGATGAATGATAAGAAAGAGCCACAAGCAAACTCTGCAGGTTTGTCATATTATCCTTTACCTTTACACCGCTGGCTGATTGATAGTGGCGCAACAGATCATATTACATCCACCTCACATTCTTTTACGTCCACAAATAACAACCCTTCCATTCCACCAGTTGTATTGCCTAGCGGTGAAAAGGCTTCTATTATTTCTGTTGGGAATGCTTCTCTCAACTCATCTCTTTCTTTAAACAATGTCTTGTATGTGCCTAGCTTCAAAGTTAATTTGATGTCAGTAAGCAAACTTACACAAGGACTTCATTGTTCCATCTCTTTTTTTCCTAATTGGTGCATTTTGCAGGACTTGGCTACGAGGAAGACGATTGGTCTGGGTAAACAGCAAGGAGGTCTTTACTACTTGGTTTCTTTGGTGTCAGACAAGCCTTCCCTTCTCCCACCATCTTGCAACCATGCTCATGCCTCAACTCACCTCTGGCACAGCCGTTTAGGCCATCCATCATCTTCTCGTTTACAATTTTTAGCTAAGAATGTTTTACATTTCCCTTTTTCAAATAATGCTTGCGAGGTTTGTCCCTTGGCAAAGCAAACTCGCTTACCTTTTCATTTAAGTTCTATTTCCTCTTCTAAACCATTCTCTCTTATTCATTGCGACATTTGGGGGCCACATAAAATTGCATCTTTTTCAGGGGCTCGTTATTTTCTAACTATTGTGGATGATTTTACTAGGTTCACTTGGTTATTTCTCATGCAAAATAAATCTGAAACACAGAACTTGCTTAAATCCTTTTTTGCCTTTGTCCAAACACAATTCAATACTCACGTACAACAAATACGCGTTGATAATGGAGGTGAATTTTCTTCCATGCGTCGTTTCTTTCACGAACATGGGGTTATCTTTCAACATACTTGTGTCTACACACCACAACAAAATGGTGTTGTAGAGCGCAAGCACCGACATATCATAGAGATGGCTAGGGCTTTACGTTTTCAGGCACATCTCCCTATTTCTTTTTGGGGAGAATGTGTTCTCACCGCCATTTACTTGATCAATCGTCTACCCACTGCCCTTTTATCCAAGATATCCCCATATGAGAAGCTGTACCATAAACCTCCTTCTTATACCCACCTCCGCGTTTTTGGTTGTTTAGCCTATGCCACCATTGTCCAACCTTCCCATAAATTTGATCCTAGAGCCAAGCGATGTGTTTTTCTCGGTTATCCTTTCGGTCAAAAGGCCTACAAATTATTTGATCTTACCACCAAAAATTTTTTTACCAGTCGTGATGTCGTTTTTCATGAGAGTCATTTTCCTTTCCAAACTCTCCCTTCTTCCTCTCTCACGGAACCTCCCCCCCTGTTTTACCTCTTCCTTTATCTGATTTGTCATCTCCTCCATGTATATCTCCTGACTTACTCTCACCACATCCTCCATCTCCTTCTACCCCACCCGATCTCACGGCTTCTTTCGACACCGCTGCCCCCATTTTTCCCTCGGACACCACTGCCATACCAGCCCCATCACCACCTTCCTCTCCTTCTGTACCACCAGCCCCCATCCGCCACTCTCTTCGCCATAAGGTTAAACCAGCCCATCTCCATGATTATGTTTGCTCACAGGTTACTCTACCCACGCTTGACCAATCGTCGGACTCCTTGCCATGTCGCACCAAAGGTACTCGTTATCCCCTTTCTAATTTCCTTTCTTATCACCGTTACTCACCATCACACTTTACTTTCATTGCCAATATTAGTCGGCCAGTGGAACCTAACACTTTTGCAGAGGCTGTTTCTAATCCCCACTGGCAAGAGGCTATGCAATCTGAACTTGCCGCTTTGGAATCCAATCAGACTTGGTCCCTCACTTCTCTTCCACCTGGGAAGCAACCCATTGGATGCAAATGGGTCTATAAAATCAAGCATCGCTCCGATGGCACCATTGAGCGCTACAAGGCTCGTCTCGTGGCCAAAGGGTACACTCAAACTGAAGGTCTTGACTACCATGACACATTTTCTCCTACTGCCAAAATGGTTTCTGTTCGGTGTGTTCTTGCTCTTGCCGCTGCCCACCACTGGTCTTTGCATCAACTTGACGTCCACAATGCATTCCTCCATGGCGATCTACATGAGGAAATCTACATGTCACCTCCTCCTGGTCTTCGGCGACAGGGGGAGCATTTGGTATGTCGCCTTCACAAATCCTTGTACGGATTGAAGCAAGCATCTCGCCAATGGTTTTCTAAGTTCACTGAAGCCATACAAGCTGCTGGTTTCACTCAGTCCAAAGCCGATTATTCGCTTTTTACCTGCAAAAATGGCAAGTCCTTCACCGCTCTTTTGATCTACGTTGATGACATATTGATTACAGGAAATAATTTGCCTGCCATTGATGCTCTCAAGCGATTTCTTAATACTCGTTTTAAGATCAAAGACCTTGGTGATCTTAAATATTTTTTGGGCATTGAGGTCTCACGTTCCAGGAAAGGAATTTCTATTTGTCAAAGGAAATATGCATTGGACATTATTAAAGATGGAGGAGCTTTGGGAGCACGTCCAGTAAGCTTTCCCATGGAACAAAATTCCAAAATTTCTTCTGATACAGGTGAGATACTTCATGATCCAACAAAGTATAGACGATTGGTGGGACGTTTGATTTATCTCACCATAACAAGACCTGATATTACCTACTCAGTACACATACTCAGTAGATTCATGCATGAGCCTCGCAAGCCACACTTAGATGCCGCCATGAGAGTTTTGAGGTATCTGAAAAGTACACCAGGACAAGGACTCTTCTTTCCTGCTGGAAATGAGATGAAGTTGACGGCATACTGTGATTCAGATTGGGCGGGATGTCCAACCACACGAAGGTCCACAAGTGGCTATTGCGTGTTTCTTGGAAATTCTTTGATCTCATGGAGAACAAAGAGACAAAAAACAGTATCTCTTTCTTCAGCAGAGGCTGAATATCGCGCAATGACAGGTGCTTGCTGTGAAATTACTTGGTTGCGTTATCTATTGCAAGACCTACAACTCCCAAACCCAGGACCAGCTACTTTACATTGTGATAACCAAGCTGCGCTGCACATATCTGCCAATCCAGTGTTCCATGACAGAACTAGACACATTGAAATTGATTGTCATTTTATCAGGGATAAAATTCTGGACAGAACAGTGGTTACAAGATATATTTCATCTCAACAACAAGTAGCAGATGTGTTTACGAAGGCCTTGGGAAAAGAAGATTTTTCAGCTATGGTATGCAAGTTGGGAGTTCACAATATTCACTCTCCAACTTGAGGGGGAGTGTTGAGAAGTCAACTAAATCCCAATATATTTGGGATTGAGTGATTTGCCAAATTATATGTAATTGATTGTATATGATTTGCTTTCCTTTACTAGTCTCTTGATTGTAGGAAACTTGGGTATAGATACCCTTAACAGTGTAAAGAGAAAACAAGCAAGTAATCAAACATTCTTCTTTTGATTACAATTTTACAAGGCGGGCATGTCTCTTTAGTGTGTTTTGACATAAAAAAAATTAAAAGTGTTTTGTGTGGAAGTATTCTTTTAGCTTTATATAGAAGCAATTAATTGCTTCTTTTTAAAGCACTTAAATATTTTATAAAAGCTTCAATACAGTTCAAGTGAAAGTGCTTATAAACAGAAGTTCTTACGAGTCCTGGAGTAGAAATGCAGTAATGCACAATTTGGGTACTAAAATTTGATAGAGAAAGTGGTTGTTTTGTGAGCAGATTGGCATTTGTGAAGCATACAAGCTATAGGGGCGGCTATGAGATTTTAGGACCTCGTACAAAATGTGTAATAGGGCCTTTTGGAGCAAAGTCCTGAACAAAAATATATAAAAAGACATAGACCATATATATTGATAATAAATTTATAACTACTTATCAATATCTATTTTTTAAATATTATAAAGGGCCAAACAAATAATTCAACAAGGAACATAAAATTAAAAATTCATAGTTCATCAAATTACTAAGAGCATTCACAATGATGCTCTCTATTTTTTAGCTAAAATTTAGCTAAAAATATAAGAAGCTATTTTGGGAGCTCTCTAAAAAATTTCAACTCCAACCATACTTCCTAATTTGGGGAGTCATAAATGTTATAACTCTTTTTTGATTGGTCCATCTCTATTAAAAAATAAAACAGAAAATAGTTAGCATTAAATAAAGGTTTGAGATACTCATTAAATTATAGGGAGCCACTAAGAATCCTTTCTCTCTTCTCAGATTTAGGAGCTCTTAGGGGACTCCCTATTTTAGGAGATGGATAGGGAGCATGGTTCAATGGTTGGAGTTGTATTTTTACAATTCCTCCCTAAAATTTATCTAAGAAGGTAGTTTAGAGAACCCATTGTGAATGCTCTAAGTTCTTTATTTACTACACGCGTGACGCTTTATATATGAGAAAGTTCTGTGGTGGGCTATCACATTTTTTTTTGTTGGCTTATATAAACGATGTTGAGGGAGTGGAGATTCGAACAAAGGACCTTGGCTGCTGGTTGACTGATGAATGATCGATGGTTGTCTCCTTTGCTTGATATGACTGAGCAATTGTTTCAATGCACAAAGCCTCTCGCAGTTGATGGAGTCGGATCCATATATTAAACACAAACTTCACATAATTTTCTATAGATAAATGATGTATCCACTTTATTGTAGTCCCACGTTTCTATTTAAAAGAAGAAAAAAAGTCACAGCCATGGATGAATGAATCGTTTCGATAAGAAGTAGAAGGGTAGCATTATTGCACTCGTACTTCCAAAATCTATAGGGTATAAGAAGTGATGGTTGAACTTGTAAATGTTATATATATATATATATATATATATATATATATATAGATAGATAGATAAAGATACCTTGAATCTTGGTACAAGACTACAAGTGATTTATGGGAGAAAATTGAACTTTGTTTTGCCAATTATTATTGTAATTTGAATAATTAATTAGATGAAATCTTGTTTGAATATATGATTCAAATTAACAATTCGACAATGTAACACGTGAGATATTCAGGAAAAGAAACATTTTCACCGTGTATATCTGTTTCCACAAAAGAAGAAGAGAGCAAACTAAGAATACTTTTACAAACGAAATCAAAATTTTGTGTGTTGACCAACTTTCGTACCATCACACATGTGGAGATTTTTTTGTTGAAGCAGTCTATCGAACACATCTCCAAACAATATTCAAATTGATGATACGTATGCACCAACCAAACACATTTAGTCTGGCATGTTTCAACACAGACAGTAAGTCTAACTTAGCTCATGACATGCTGGAGCTTTGATTTCCTCACCGTCACAATAGAGCGATTTTTTGGTCGGACCACCGTTGTTAAAGAATGAAATGATAAATGACAATGAGAATTAATTGGAAGGGAAGCAGAGCGAGCAGAAGCATCAACCTTTGCTTGCACCAAAACTTGAAAACCAATCACCAATATAATTAGTGTTTCACACCCAGTTCATCCATGGGTTTGCATACAGTCTATTATTGATTAGGGTTTTCATCCATGGCTTTACCCTAAGCTTATTACTTGAAAAGCAGCAATGTTTTAGTTTTGTGGTAGTAAAGGTTCAGAAATCTTATCGAGAGCGTTTTTTGTTTTTGTTTTTCGGGGTTACACCTTTTGCGATGTATTTCAAGAGCAATTATATCCCCATTCTCAATATTACTTGTAAAAAAAACATACAAAAATATAAAAAATACGAAAGATGCGTATACGTGAATTTTAAATTTACAAAAGGCCTCGGTGCTATTAGATTAATATTATTTATAGTGGGCCTACCTTTTATGCATGTTGGTACCGAATTAATGCATATGCCCACCATCACCTGTGTTTTTTTTTTTTTTTCTTAATCAAACACTCATGTGTGCTGGTATGTAGGATTACTCCCTAGCACTTAGGCATGTCGGTACCGAACCTCCACATAGTACCCACCAACTAGCACCGATATTATCCCCAACTTAACCACCTAAAATCCAATAGTTCAATGAACCTTTATCATAGGTGTGGGGTTTTCCCTAAAGGCCTTGGTGCTATTATCTATCAAACCCCTATATTTAAGGTGTAAATTACTGTTATAGTTCCCCGATGTGGGACTCTATAAAAACGAATAAAGCGGTAATTAATCAACAAGTCCCCGTGTAGCTGACTTGCTGTCGTTGACAAGTCTTTTTTCCTTTGAAATGCTTGTTTAGCCATGATCATGGGCTCATGCCATGCGGCCCAGCCCAGGCTTCCCTGTTACAACTTCCATTGTTTTTTTTTTAATTTATTTCTTCTTCTTCCGTTTCTTTTTCTTTCTTCCAAGTTGGTAATGATGTAATCTATCAATAATAAACTAGAAATTGTATTTCCTTTAGTTGATTTTATGTTTTAATTATCAAATTTTGAGGCTAAAGATTTTATCGTAGATATTCAAGAATCAACTATGTCAATAAATGGAATCAATGCTTGAGATTTTCTTCTCATATATCTCATTCATATCTTGATTCTAAAATACTAAATATGTGCCGGTGATGAAACACGGAAAAAAATAATTGGCTTATCAAATTTTAATGGGTTATTTAATTTTTTTTTTCTAAAGTTTTTGTATAAAAAGATAAAAATGAGTTTTGAAAATAATAAAAAAATAAGTAAATGAAAATGAAGTAGAAGAGCCCAGATTCCAAATGAATGAGCTGGCCATGCCCGAAGTCGTTACCTTAACCGCAAGGGGGGGGATGCTGAAGACGGAAGAAGATTATGTAAACACTTACTCGAAATATCACTTATCAGATTCCATTGTAGAAGACACGATTTTTTCTAAAGAATGCGCCATGATATATCTGATCCATGCATAATATCATAAAAAATGAATACAAATTTTTGGCTGCTACTTAGTATCCATCTTTTTGATATAATAATATATTTGATAATATATATTTTTGATATATAGATATATAGAGCAGCTTAAATTCCTCCTGGGAGTTTGAGTAGATGAAACTCCACCTTTTAAAGAGCTGATCGGAGAGACTCATCATGCTTTTTCTTCAAGTTCAATTTAACTTGAGCAATATTGCTAATTGTTTATTTAATCAAAATGAATTTGATTTATATATTTTTTTTTATTTGATGGATGATTATAACATGATGGATACATTATCAATTTTGCTATTTATATTATTTTAATCATTGTATTGGTGCCATACACGTATCCGAGTTGTTGAAAATTTTCCTTATCAGCGTACCCGTACTTGTACCCATATCCATGCAACGTGTAAGCTCTGCTTACTCAACTTTCAAATTCTAAATCCGCTACTAACCATTGGGGTTGCACATGGTTCACTTTAAAATTTTCATATATACCCTAGCTTATTACTTGAAGAGCCGCAATGTTTAGGCCACCATTAGTTTTGTGGTTGTAAAGGTTCAGAAATCTTATCGAGAGCAAAATGATTGCAGGCTTCTCGTTTTGTTTTTCTTGTGCAAAAACATAATGAATTGGTATAGTTGTTACTTAGTAACGAATCGATACCTCTTGTGTATTTAGCGACATTAGTAATGATTAGAGGGTTTCTAACTCTAAATAAATTTGACAACTTTGCAATTAATTCATATGCGTGAAGTATCTTGGAGCCGTTGGTAATATGACTGTAAAGGAATTTAGTTTTAAAAGCAATTATTCCTCCATTTGAGGTCTTCTTTTTTTAATATTCTCACCACTCTCAATATCGCTTGTAAAAAAAAACATACAAAAATACGAAGAAAAAAAAAAACAAAAGGACACCACATTTAGATTGAGTTTTTGGTGTTCTAAGACATAAAGGTAACGCTTCCAGCTTATAATGTTTTCATGGCCTATTAGTTAAACTGTTTTCCGAAAGCGAGAAAGATGGCTATGGTGAAAAGGTTACATAGAGCCTCTTGTCTTTGGGTCTCTAGCTAAATTCAACGTTGTAGTAAATAATCCCATTTTGTGAAAAGGAAATTTAATATGTAATTTAATACGAAAATACGCAGATATCCGAATAAAAAGTTTATAAAAGGCCTCGGCTCTTAGATTAATATTATTTATAGTGGGCCTACCTTTTATGCCATGTTGGTACCGAATCAATACATAGCAATACCCACATTTATATGTGTTTTTTTTTTAATTGAACACTTATGTGTTTTGGTATGTAGGATTACCCTACTAGCACTTATGCATGTCGGTACCAAACCTCCACATAGTTACCTGTCAACTAGCATTAATATTGTCCCCAACTTAGCCATCTAAGTCCAATAGATTGGTCAAGCCAATTATAGGTGTGGGGTTTTCCCTAAAGGCCTTGGTGCTATTATCTATCAAACCCCTATATTTAAGGTGTAAATTACTGTTACAGTTCCCCGATGTGGGACTCTATAAAAAAGAATACAGCGGTAATTAATCAACAACCTCCCTTCTAACTGACTTGGTAACTCGCTAAGTTCTTGAGCTTGCAGTTGTGAGTTCTAGCCCCACAATGATCGACGTGTATAATTTTTTGAAAATGCTTGTTTAGCCATGATCATGGGCTCTGCCATGCGGCCCAGCCAGGCGGCTTCCCTGTTACAACTTCCATTTTTATTTTTATTTTTTGGTTTCTTTGTTCTTCTTCGTTTTTTTTCTCCTTTCTTCTGACAAGTTGGTAATGATATAATCTATCAAAAATAAAGTAGACATTGTATTTCCATTATAATACCACAGTAATCAGACATTAAGGAGCCTGTCAGCTTCATGGTTTTCGAAGTAACAGACAGTACGGACTTTCGAAAGATTCATGAGTGCATGCTTGAGAGCTCAAGGAGCCTGTCATGATATGAGTCAGTCAAAGGCATGAGAGTCCATAAATATCAATAAGTTACCAATTCAACCTAAGAACATAGGCGCTGTTATCATCATAAGCTGACAATAAACCAAAAGAAATTCAAGAAAAGAACATGGTTTTGTTTTCATGAAATTCAAGCCAAGAACATAGGTGTATATAACCAGCACTTTTGTACCTCTCAAAATCTCAAACTACACTAATAGCTCCCCACATTTCGCCAAGCTCAACTCGTAAGTATGCAACCCTAATTTCATTCATGACACTCTTTTCCATACATAACCGGCACTGTTCTACAAAACAACCTAAAACCTTCATCCTGGTACCTGGCAGAAAATGCAAGCTCCATAAATGAGAGGAGAAAAAGGTGAAAACTACAGCTAAAAGCTTACAACAAAGCGCTCAGGAACTAAGAAAAAATAATAGCCCAGGACATCAGATAGCATCTTATACAACACAAACCCCCTCTCCAAAACCAACACCAAAACCTTAACTTTCCCTTACACATCAACATCTTAGAACGCTGACAAACCGGTCAACCTGAAACATAACTTTTAATCAATCACCAACACAAAAATGCCTTGATGTTTCAATCAGGAATGTTCTAAAAATGATCTTCCGAGGTCTTTAAGAATGAAGATAATTCTCAACTTGCAAGCAACATAATGTATTCCTCCCTCTAGTACTCTTTCCCCATTACTAATTTTGATTTAACAGCTATGAAGTAATAAACAAGATAACAATTATATATATGTTTAATCAATGAAACAAGTTAAGAACATACTCCAATGCAGTAGCACCTATTTCGATGACAGAAGAAACTCCAACGCAGGGCATTGAAAATTTTTTTCTCTCAGTGACAAAAAGTGAATACTTAAGACATAAGAAATAATAATTAATTTTTAAAAAACAAAACAAAACTACTAAAAGTACAAGAAATCAATCCAACGAGACAAATCAGACACAACTCTTTCTCATTTTCACCAATTGCCACAATGATTTTTAGTTACTGAGTTCTTGACAGGACTGACAGCACATTTTAAAGACAACCTGTCTGTCAATGACATTGCAAAACATTATAACCTTAGACTCCGCAAATTGTTTTGATAGGAAACATTAGATCAGAATTATGCATCCAAAATCATCAAAACCCTACCCAAGTATCTCAAATTCCAAAACCAAAAACTGCCCGTATCCTCTGGAAAATAAGATCCCGCCAACCTCTTTCTGTTTTCTCCACCACAGTCGCATTCCAATATCTACGTTACCAAAGGCACCAAATCAAAGCAATCAGCAATACATATAAGAAAACAATAAAACTCACAGAATCCCAATCAATGAAACTATAAACTGAGAAGAACCCATTAATTAAAAGCTCAAATCAAAACTAACCTGTCTTCCTCGGGAATATCCGAATGTGTTAGCTTGACAACAGTGAGTCAGGTTCAGGCTCTTCGAGTAAAAATTCAAACGAAACACACTCAGTCCACAAAGCACAAAACCAATTAAAATCAACCAAAAATACGTTCAACCAAAAGCAAAACTTCACATACCGTTAATCAATCCCATCAAGCCAGCTCCCAAATCTCCACTTCTGCACAATCAAACTCCCATTCTGCAATTCCAAATTGGTAATCGTCACGACCCATCAAAAATAGTATTCTAATCTGCCCTATGTTGGGTTTATTCATCCTATGTTGTGAACATTGACTCGACTAAATAAAAAAAGTGGAGCAGCTCCTCACAAGTGTAAGGGATTATCAAAGAATCATTTGAAATGCATATTTAAACAATTTTATAAGGGTCATGGTAACAGAGTCATTTTATCAAACAGCTAGTAGGCGAGCTTTTTTACATGGATTAAATTGGAAACACAAGATCCCATACTAAAAAATCAGTCACTGAATCGTCAAATATTGGACATATATGCTTTTAAATTAAAAAAAAGTAGATTGAATTGAAACTGTTACTCATACCTGGAAGATCAAAGACTAAGCCACCGAACCATCGAAGACTTCAAATGCAAAATGCTCATAGCTTCTCAAGCCTCTGCAACTGCATTGAACAACGCCTTTGGCCGTAGAGATTGTGGTAAACACCATGGAGAGCGCCAGAAAAAAAAAACAAAACAAAACAAAANAAAAAAAAAAATATTCGAAATTTGGCGGAAAAAGGGCGAAAAAAATTTGGACCATTTCTCGATTTATGCGTGTCATCCTTGCGCAGGGGCCATGCTAATCTTCTCTGTATCGTTCCAATTTTATCGGATGTCCCCGAAGGGACGAACTTCAGTCTTTAGTGAAAGTATATAAAGAACTCGTCAAATACACAATTCTTCGATGTGGGACAAAGCCTCCGCGGTTTTATTAGTAAGTCGTTCGTTATTTTTCCTTTCTTCCAAGTTGGTAATGATGTAATCTACCAATAATAAAGTAGAAATTGTATTTCCATTAAAATACCACAGTAATCAGACATTAAGCAAGGTCCATAATTAACAAGCCAATTAACTCATTAGGTAATCATCCATCCATCCCCTATGAAAAGGACCAAAACTGTAGCAGACAAAATCTTAATTCAGCCTCTTTATATTATTATCAGTACATGCAGCCATTCATTTCTAAGGATTTATCATTTATATGGATGCTATAGTCTCATACATTGGTCCAGCTTAACTTTTACTCAATTTTATTTAAATTTGATTACATTTATTGATTGTTTTAGGACGTAGTCATACTAGTTAATTTATTTGATTTTATGTGTTTTTGAGGATCTTTTCTATTAAGAGGGGCAATAGAATATTACACTCGTACACACTAAATGAATGCTAAGACTCGAATGGGAGCATTTGCTCCAAATCATTACACTAGTGATTCATTTAATTTTATGTTCCAACTAAAGCTCACAGGGCAGTTTTAGGCCTCTTGCTCGATAGATGGACAATTGTTAAGCTTGGTCCAAATAGAAGACTAAACTCGATTGACAAACAAATATATTAAAAGGCCCATTTTGTAAGATTTGCTTTTTCTTTTTCCTTTTCTTTTTCTATAGAGAGAGGAAAGAGATGCCTGAGAAATGAGGGAGATGTGGGGGGAAGAAAAGAGGGAGAAAATATAAAACTCTAGGAGCATCCATAATGATAATGGGCTCCTCAAACCACCTCTTTAGACAAATTTTAGAGAGGATTTGAACAAATTCAACTCCAACCATGCTCCCTATCCACCTCCAAAAATAGGGAGACCTCTAGGAGCTCCTAAATATAAGGATAGAGAAAGAACTCTTAATAGCTCCCTATAATTTAAGGGAGATTCACTATTATACCCAATATAGGGGCCCAAATTATAAAAATACCCTATATAAAATGGACTTTAGAAACACACCCAAAGCTCATTTACAACATAACAAAAAAGCTTTTAACTTCTTATAAATTACAAAACTGCCATCAATTTCTTAAAACAAGCCCAAACCCAAAATCTCATAAAAATACCCAAAGCACTCAATAGGGCATCAAAGTAATTTAATAATCAATATTAAATTCAATAAGGCTAGCTATCATTTTTTAAGTTTTTTTTGGGTTTGTTTATAGGAATTCAATTGTGTAGGGTTTATTTATAATATTAGTGCTAGAAATGGGTATATCACTAAATATCTCATAATTTAATGCAACTTTTAATGCTAATTATTTTTTATATTATTTTTATAGAAATTGACCAATTAAAAAAGAGTTGTAATATTTATGAATCCCTAAATTAGAGAGTATGATTGTAGTTAAAACAAAAGGACACCACATTTAGATTGAGTTTTTGGTGTTCTAACACATAAAGGTAACGCTTCCAGCTTATAATGCTTTCATGGCCTATTAGTTAAATTGTTTTCTGAAAGCGAGAAAGATGGCTATGGTGAAAAGGTTACATAGAGCCTTTTGTCTTTGGGTCTCTAGCTAAATTCAACATTGTAGTAAATAATCCCATTTTGTGAAAAGGAAATTTAATATGTAATTTAATACGAAAATACGCGGATATTCGAATAAAAAGTTTATAAAAGGCCTCGGTGCTATTAGATTAATATTATTTATAGTGGGCCTACCTTTTATGCCATGTTGGTACCGAATCAATACATAGCAACACCCACATTTATATGTGTTTTTTTTTTAATTGAACACTTATGTGTTTTGGTATGTAGGATTACCCTACTAGCACTTATGCATGTCGGTACCAAACCTCCACATAGTTACCCACCAAGCACCAATATTGTCCCCAACTTAGCCACCTAAATCCAATAGATTGGTCAAACCAATTATAGGTGTGGGGTTTTCCCTAAAGGCCTTGGTGCTATTATCAATCAAACCCCTATATTTAAGGTGTAAATTACTGTTACAGTTCCCCGATGTGGGACTCTATAAAAACGAATAAAGCGGTAATTAACCAACAACTTCCCTTGTAACTGACTTGGTAACTCGCTAAGTTCTTAAGCTTGCAGTCGTTAGTTCTAGCCCCACAATTATCGACGTGTATAATTTTTTGAAAATGCTTGTTTAGCCATGATCATGGGCTCATGCCATGCGGCCCACCCAGGCGGCTTCCCTGTTACAACTTCCATTTTTATTTTTATTTTTTGGTTTCTTTGTTCTTCTTGGTTTTTTTTTTCCTTTCTTCTGACAAGTTGGTAATGATATAATCTATCAAAAATAAAGTAGAAATTGTATTTCCATTATAATACCACAGTAATCAGACATTAAGCAAGGTCCATAAATTAACAAGCCAATTAACCCATTAGGTAATCATACATCCATCCATCCCCTATGAACTGTAGCAGACAAAATCTTAATTCAGCCTCTTTATATTCATTTCTAAGGTATGGCTTTCACTACCTTTTAGCTCTCAAACTGAAGCAACTCCGACAATCACTTCGAACGATCCATCAGCTTCATGGTTTTCGAAGTAACAGACAGTATGGACTTTCGAAAGATTCATGAGTGCAAGCTTGAGAGCTCAAGGAGCCTGTCATGATATGAGTCAGTCAAAGGCATGAGAGTCCATAAATATCAATAAGTTACCAATTCAACCTAAGAACATAGGCGCTGTTATCATCCCAAGCTGACAATAAACCAAAAGAAATTCAAGGCAAGAACATGGTTTTGTTTTCATGAAATTCAAGCCAAGAACATAGGTGTATGTAAACAAAAAACCATGTCAGAAACAAAAGAAATTTCATGAAAATAGGTTTCAGATTTCATGTCCCTAATCCCAACTCTAACCTGATATCATCAAGTAGGATATGCTCATCATGTAGGATATGCATGCTTTCTTTTTACTTTGCAAAATAGGATATGCTCATCGTGATCAATTGGAACTACTTTTGACATTCTGTGTACCTCAAGCCCTTGTGGAGCGTGGCCTGTACTTGATGGAATGACAGAAATAATCCAAAAATTTGTATGACGCTTATGTTTTATGGTCTTTCTATTTCTTGTACTTCTGTAAAAGAAAGTGCAGGTAACACCGGTTTCAGATGTCATGATCCCATTCTATTTTCAGTCGGCCAGCACTTTTGTACCTCTCAAAATCTCATACTATACTAATAGCTCCCGGCATTTCGCCAAGCTCAACTCGTAAGTTTGCAACCCTAATTTCATTAATTGAATCTTCACCTACATTCATGACACTCTTTTACATACATAACCAGCACTGTTCTACAAAACAACCTAAAACCTTCATCCTGGTACCTGACAGAAAATGCAAGCTCATGGATGAGGGGAGGAAAAGGTGAACACTACAGCTAAAAGCTTACAACAAAGCGCTCAGGAACTAAGAAAAAATAATAGCCCAGGACATCAGATAGCATCTTATACAACACAAACCCCTTCTCCAAAACCAACACCAAAACCTAAACTTTCCCTTACACATCAACATCTTAGAACGCTGACAAACTGGTCAACCTGAAACATAACTTTTAATCAATCACCAACACAAAAATGCCTTGATTTTTTCAATCGGGAATGTTCTAAAAATGATCTTCCGAGGTCTTTAAGAATGAAAATAATTCTCAACTTGCAAGCAACATAATGTATTCCTCCCTCTAATACTCTTTCCCAATTACTAATTGTGATTTTACAGCTACGAAGTAATAAACAAGATAACAATTATATATATGTTCATTTGCTAACATCAATGAAACAAGTTAAGAACATACTCCAATGCAGTAGCACCTATTTAGATGACAGAAGAAACTCCAATGCAGGGCATTGAGAAACAAACCCTTTTTTTTTTCTCGCAGTGATGAAAAGTGAATTCTTAAGATATAATAAATAATAATAAATTTTAAAAAAACTACACAAAACTACTAAAAGTACGTGAAATCAATCCAACGAGACAAATCAGACACAACTCTTTCTCATTTTCACCAATTGCCACAATGATTTTTAGTTACTGAGTTCGTGACAGGACTGACAGCACATTTTAAAGACAACCTGTCCATCAATGACATTGCAAAACATTATAACCTTAGACTCGGCAAATTGTTTTGATAGGAAACATTAGATCTGAATTATGCATCCAAAATCATCAAAATCCTACCCAAGTATCTCAAATTCCAAAACCAAAAACTGCCCGTACCCTCTGGAAAATAAGATCCCGCCAACCTCTTTCTGTATTCTCCACCACATTCGCATTCCAATATCTACATTACCAAAGTCACCAAATCAAACCAATCAGCAATGCATATAAGAAAACAATAAAACTCACGGAATCCCAATCAATGAAACTATAAACTGAGAAGAACCCATTAATTAAAAGCTCAAATCAAAACTAACCTGTCTTCCTCGGGAATATCCGAATGTGTTAGCTTGACAACAGTGAGTCAGGTTCAGGCTCTTCGAGTAAAAATTCAAACGAAACACACTCAGTCCACAAAGCACAAAACCAATTAAAATCAACCAAAAATACGTTCAACCAAAAGCAAAACTTCACATACCGTTAATCAATCCCATCAAGCCAGCTCCCAAATCTCCACTTCTGCACAATCAAACTCCCATTCTGCAATTCCAAATTGGTAATCGTCACGACCCATCAAAAATAGTATTCTAATCTGCCCTATGTTGGGTTTATTCATCCTATGTTGTGAACATTGACTCGACTAAATAAAAAAAGTGGAGCAGCTCCTCACAAGTGTAAGGGATTATCAAAGAATCATTTGAAATGCATATTTAAACAATTTTATAAGGGTCATGGTAACAGAGTCATTTTATCAAACAGCTAGTAGGCGAGCTTTTTTACATGGATTAAATTGGAAACACAAGATCCCATACTAAAAAATCAGTCACTGAATCGTCAAATATTGGACATATATGCTTTTAAATTAAAAAAAAGTAGATTGAATTGAAACTGTTACTCATACCTGGAAGATCAAAGACTAAGCCACCGAACCATCGAAGACTTCAAATGCAAAATGCTCATAGCTTCTCAAGCCTCTGCAACTGCATTGAACAACGCCTTTGGCCGTAGAGATTGTGGTAAACACCATGGAGAGCGCCAGAAAAAAAAAACAAAACAAAACAAAACCGAAAAAAAAAAATATTCGAAATTTGGCGGAAAAAGGGCGAAAAAAATTTGGACCATTTCTCGATTTATGCGTGTCATCCTTGCGCAGGGGCCATGCTAATCTTCTCTGTATCGTTCCAATTTTATCGGATGTCCCCGAAGGGACGAACTTCAGTCTTTAGTGAAAGTATATAAAGAACTCGTCAAATACACAATTCTTCGATGTGGGACAAAGCCTCCGCGGTTTTATTAGTAAGTCGTTCGTTATTTTTCCTTTCTTCCAAGTTGGTAATGATGTAATCTACCAATAATAAAGTAGAAATTGTATTTCCATTAAAATACCACAGTAATCAGACATTAAGCAAGGTCCATAATTAACAAGCCAATTAACTCGTTAGGTAATCATCCATCCATCCCCTATGAAAAGGACCAAAACTGTAGCAGACAAAATCTTAATTCAGCCTCTTTATATTATTATCAGTACATGCAGCCATTCATTTCCAAGGATTTATCATTTATATGGATGCTATAGTCTCATACATCAGTCCAGCTTAACTTTTACTCAATTTTATTTAAATTTGATTACATTTATTAATTTTTTTAGGACGGAGTCATACTAGTTAATTTATTTGATTTTATGTGTTTTTGAGGACCTTTTCTATTGAGATGGGCAAAAGAATATTACTCACACACACACTATAAGAATGCTAAGACTCGAATTGGAGCATTTGCTCCAAATCATTACACTAGTGATTCCTTTAATTTTATGTTCCAACTAAAGCTCATCGAGTAGTTTTAGGCCTCTTGCTCGATAGACGGACAATTGTTAAGCTTAGTCTAAATAGAAAACTAAACTCGGCCCGATTAACAAACAAATATATTAAAAGGCCCATTTTGTAAGATTTCCTTTTTCTTTTTCCTTTTCTTTTTCTATACAGAGAGGAAAGAGATGCCTGAGAAATGAGGGAGATATGGGGGGAAGAAAAGAGGGAGAAAATATAAAACTCTAGGAGCATCCATAATGATAATGGGCTCCCCAAACCACTTCCTTAGACAAATTTTAGGGAGGATTTGAATAAATTCAACTTCAACCATGCTCCCTATCCACCTCCTAAAATAGGGAGACCTCTAGGAGCTCCTAAATCTGAAGACAGAGAAAGAACTCCTAATGGCTCCCTATAATTTAATGCAACTTTATTTTATGAGTATTTTAAACCTTTAATTAATGCAAATTATTTTTTATATTATTTTAAACCTTCAATATCTGCATCTTATTGCCTCATAGTAGGTGAACTAGATCGCACACGGACTACTTTACAGAGCAGATCACGGTCTCCAAGCTTGTCTGTAGTAGGCTTGAGTGGAACGTCCCAAATATTGCGCATATCGCCAATCTGCTTGCTATCTACACCAACGAGATGTTTAACCCTAGCTGACGACGGGGGAACATCTCCTACTTGACTCTTCTCAACAGAAAGGATCCTTAGCTTCTTCCTTAATGGTGTCACATCCTTCGCCCTCGAAGTCACAGCTTCATTTATTGAAGATTTGACATCAGCCTTCCTTCTTTATGGGGGTCCGGCAGAACACTCCTTCTACCCAGCTGGTAAATCATCAGAGACTGGACCATTCTGCTTCCATCTCTCAACACCTTGGGCAGGGGGCAGACCACCAACTTTTTTCCAACACTCCCTCAGTAGCAACCAGCGGCCACCACCGCTCCAACCGTTTTCGGCCGCCAGTCACATCGTCAACCAGCCTAGTCCCACCCAGCTGGTCCTCACCGCGAAAAAGAGAAGACGAAGAAAATATATACGTGCTCGACTTATCTTGGGATGCACGACAACTCCCCTCTTCGACAAGCAGTACAAATTCTCCAAGATCTTTCTCAAGGTAGAAAGTAGAGAAGTTAAGTTTGCGATGTGACACAAAGTGAAGAGAAGCCCTGTATTTATACAAGTTGGACAACCCAGGTCAAGAAGGAATCGGAAGCTCATTCCTACTAGGAATCCAACTCCAACAATTGTCAGAAGCCTACACCAATTGGGAATTCGATCTGCAAAAGGAGTTCAACTCGCATAATAAAGCCCAGACACAGTTGGAGAGCTCGAAAAAAATAACTTCATCTCCTACATGCCACGCAAGTGCCATGCAGAAGCTGGGGGCATTTGTGGGAGCATATATTTTCGTCTCCAATCAGGGCACGCCACGTGGAAAAGAAGATTATCTCTTAAAATAATTAATTACACCAGTTTATCTGGCTAATTAATTATTTGGGATAAATATCTTAATTAATATGATATCATCTTTATTTAAAGAGATAATATCATTAATTAAGATATTATCCTAATAAAGAGAAGATAATACCATTTAAATCAGATATTATCTTCTTAAGAGATAATATATATTTAATTCAGATATTATCAGGCCCAACTCGATTCCTACGAAACCCTAGCCCCGAGGCTCTTATAAATAGACAACCTCATTCATCATTCAAGGTACATCTAAACCTACTCCTTATACCCGAGAAAAATACCCGAAGCTCTCTCTCCCTCTCCACTCTCCATATTTTCTCCACACGGCTCCGGCCACCACACACGGCTCCGGACACCCGGTTTACACCCTACATACAACTCCGTACCCTTTGCTTAGCTATTGTTTTCCTACAAACACTCAAACTAACTTAGGCATCGGAGGGCCTTTGGCCAACACCCCCCGGGTGTGGTCTATTTACTCCAATCTTTTTTACAGGAATCGAGGAAGAGAGAGAAGGAAGATCGAAGGTTGAAGGATCAGAAGCGAATATTCTCCCGTGAGATTATTTGCACAAACATTTGGTGCTTTCATTGAGAGCACGAGTTATACTCAACGCGTGCTCAAGGAATCCGTTCCTCCTATTTTCCAATCCACCGAAGCCTTCCAAACAACCATGGTTGGAAGCAAGCGCACGAGGAGCAAAACCGCCGCTATGGCTCAATCCGTGACGGCCCAAAGCTACTTCTCCCACGATCCCACGATCGACATGGCGGCCCCACCACCTCTCGCCGCCATGAACCCTCAGCAGCCACCCTGTGTGACTGAAACCACCGTGCCACCTGCCGGACTCGCAATGAGGACCACCGCACCGGCCTCCGCCGCCGTCGTACCATCTCAAGGCCCCGTGGCCGGACCTAGCCACCTTCATAGCACCGCCGCCGACTTTGGCCCAATCTTGGAGCAACTTCAACCACTCCCTCCATTACCTCCACGCTCGACGCATGCTCCCACGTACACATCCAATGAAACCCTAGCCCGTGTGCAATTGGGCTCTACACATTTCTCTCCTCCCGATCCACGAAGTCAAGTAGACCTTAATCTGAGAGTTGACCAGCTAACTCAGAGAATGGACGACCAAAGCAATTTGATAAGGCAGCTCCTCAACCAAATAAACTTGGCTCAAAACCTTGGCCTTGGACAACAGGGCGAAGAGAGAAGGACACACGAACGCGCCGATAGGCAGTTCGATGGGAACCAAGCAGGTCGAGCAGGAGTAAACGGACAAGGAAATGCGCAACAACGAGATCAGCTCGCGGACATGTCGCAAGCATCCGCAAGCCACACTCAGAGCAGACGAAGTTTTCCTTCCAGATTGAATTTAAGGACCAACGTGCGCGACAGGCTAGGCCCAAGACCTGACATCCACGCTCGCCTGGGCCAGCAGGAAGACGTTCATGAAAGGCTAGGCTCCCAGGGAGTTCAACTTGATGGCCATCGAGACGAGGATCGAGAAGAAAGGCGCTCTGCTGCTCGCTCGCAGAGAAACATTCGCGAAAGGATAGGCCCCCAGGGAGGTCAACTCGACAATCATCACAATGAGGACCGTGAAGAAAGGCGCTCTGCTACTCGCTCTCGAAGAACCAATTCTCGTCGCCAAACTACTGGAAATCCCTCACAAGCGCAGTCCACCAACACTCCGCCTAGGCAGCTCAACCGAGATCGTCGACCTTCGCAAGCCAATGAGGAAGTCAACCAGCATCGTCTAAATCGCGAAGATCATCAACATGACCGACTAGCCATGCGTGCAGAAGACGTTGAGAAGCTTGTGAATAACCGACTTCGAGACTTAAAGATTGGCGGAAATTTCGAAGATGCACTACGCATTGAGGTAGACCGAGCAAACTCCTCACCTTTCACAGTCAAAATTGAGCAGGCTGCTCCTCCGAAACGATTCTCAACGCCCTATTTTACATGCTTCAAAGGCGATTCCGACCCCGAAAGTCATCTGAAGCATTTCAAGAGCCTTATGATCCTCTACAAAGCCGAAGACGCGTTAATGTGCAAGGTCTTTGCAATGACTTTAAGAGAAGCAGCTCAGGACTGGTTCCACACCCTGCCATCCGGGTCGATCAACAGCTTCAAGGAGTTTGCTTATGTCTTCACCAAAGAGTACACTTCTTATCGGACGATCAAGAAGAACCCTGACCATCTGTTCAACGTGCAAAAGAAGTCTGATGAATCCCTCCGAGACTACATCAAGAGGTTCAAAGCAGAGAGGGCAAACATTGTAGGATGTGATGACCAAATTGCATCATTCGCCTTCAATAGGGGGTTGCCAATTGAATGTGAGCTATATCGCGAGCTGACCATCTCTCCCCGCCAAACATTGATAGAAGTCTTTACTACAGCAGAGCGCTACGCACTATGGGACGACGACCAGATTGCCGCGAAGAAGGCTGATCAAGCAGCTAAGCAAGCAAGCAAAGAGAACGGCAAGCGCAGATCACAGCCTCAGGAAGGTGCTCTAGCAACAGAGAGCTACACCAAGTTCACTATCCCGATACACCAGATCCTAGCCCAAGTAAATGACATGCCTTGGTTGAAGAAACCATCATCTTTAAAGGGAAACCTAACCAAGAAGGATACCAGTAGATACTGCACATTCCATGAAGGGTATGTCATGATACAAACGACTGCTTTGCCTGGAAAAGGTACCTCAAAGATCTAGTTAGAGACGGCCATTACACGGAATTCATCTCAAGGGGGGCTATTCAACAAATCAAGGATTGTAACGCAACTAACAATAAGCCTCCATGAAAAAAGCCATATGGATCAACACGATCCTAGCTTACTCTAAGAGCCCGGGGTGACCACCAGGGGGCAGAAGAGAAAGATCAAGCACGCGACTTTTGTCTTCCAAGCCGTCACTAGCTACCAAGTTATGGAAGACAAATCTTTCATCATCTTTCAATGGAAGGAAGTTCCAAGGCAATGGAATGCCCATCACCTCCAGGAGGACTATCCATGAAACTCTTCACCTATCAGCTGGGCTCCAAGCAGGCACTCAAGCCTCCCTTACCTCCATTGAAGACAAGTTACTTTTGATGTTACTCATGTAAGCTTATCTTTTTGTTCAATAAAGCAATGTAGTCACACAGACATCAATACAAGTTCAAGCTTTTCTTTCCAATGGAGTGTTCACAAAAGCAATCGACACGTCTCCTGACGTAGGTCAAGCGGGCCACACTTATCGACACGTCTCTGGATGTAGGCCAAACGGGCCACACACATCGACACGTCTCTGGACGTAGGCCAAACAGGCCACTATCATCAACACGTCTCCTGACGTAGACCAAACGGGCCATACTGATTGACACGTCTCCGGACGTAGGCCAAACGGGCCACTCTCATTGACACGTCTCCAGACGTAGGCTAAACGGACCACTCTCATCGACACGTCTTCGAATGTAGGCCAAACGGGCCACTATCATTGACACATCTCGAGATGTAGGTCAAACAGGCCACTATCAACGACACGTCTCCGGACGTATGTCAAACGGACTACTATCATCGCCACGTCCCTGGATGTAGGCCAAACGGGTCACACTCATTGACAAATCTCTGGACGTAGGCCAAACAGGCCACTCTCAGAAACACTCAAGCAATTTACAAGACACTATGTGAATTGAAGTTATTTAAATAAATAAAAAACAACTGAAATTTCCATAGCAAAGTGATAGACCGGCCAAGTTCAACAAAAAGAAGATGGTCAAACAAGACCAGTTATTCTAAACAGAGAGCAGACTACAAAAGCTGAAAAGAATTAAATGAGTCTTTATCTACTCCGAGACTCCAATAGGAGATCTTTAATCTGCAGTCTCTTCCGCATTCACCTGATCAGCCATGCTCTCAGCAGCTCCACCTGCCTGATTCGGGATATCTTCCACCACCTCTTTTTTAAAGCAGGTGAAATGTTGCTTCCCTTTGTTTTTCCAAGGAAAGACTTGAGAAAAGACCAAGATCGCCAGCCTGATGGATTTGATCAATCAGCTCAGCACAAGTGGATGGACTTGACAGAAAGTTCGTCTTGAGCAAATTAGGCATGCCTGCATCCCCTGCAGGGGTGGACTTGTTCACCTTGGGATTAGCTGCTGACGTTGCAGAAGAGCCCTCGGCTCGAGCCTATGACTCTCTCGTCTTCTTGGTTGCTGCCATCCTCACCTCCAAATGAGTCAACGACACTGAATCTACTTCACGCTTGACATCTCATGACTTAATTGCTGGATCATGATGATTGGGTAGATGAGAAGACCTCCCAATTCGACCTCCATCATTTGACTGGTGCAGACGACCAAACTTCGAATAATAATATCTGCATCTCATTGCCTCATAGTAGGTGAACTAGATCGCGCACGGACTGCTTTACAGAGCAGATCACGATCTCCAAGCTTGTCTACAGGAGGCTTGAGTGAAACGTCCCAAATATTGTGCATATCGCCAATCTACTTGCTATCTGCACCAATGAGATGTTTAACCCTAGCTGACGACAGGGGAACATCTCCTACTAGACTCTTCTCAACAGAAAGGATCATTGGCTTCTTCCTTAACGGTTACACATCCTTCGCCCGCGAAGTCGCAGCTTCATTTATTGAAGACTTGACATCAGCCTTCCTTCTTTATGGGGGTCCGGCAGAACACTCCTCCTACCCAGCCGGCAGAACATCAGAGACTGGACCATTCTGCTTCCATCTGTCAACACCTTGGGCAGGGGGTAGACCACCAACTTTTTTCCAATACTCGCTCAGTAGCAACCAGCGGCCACCGCCTCTCTAACTGTCTTCGGCCGCCAGTCACATCGTCAACCAGCCTAGTCCTACCCAACTGGTCCTCGTCGCGAAAAAGAGAAGACGAAGAAAATATATACGTGCTCGACTTATCTTGGGATGCACAGCAACTCCTCTCTTCGACAAGCAGTACAAATTCTCCAAGATCTTTCTCAAGCTATAAAGTAGAGAAGTTAAGTTTGCGATGTGACACAAAGTGAATAGAAGCCCTATATTTATACAAGTTGGACAACCCAGGTCAAGAAGGAATCATAAGCTCATTCCTACTAGGAATCCAACTCCAACAATAGTTAGAAGCCTACACCAATTGGGAATTCGATCTGCAAAAGGAGTCCAACTCATAGAAGAAAGCCCAAACACAGTTGGAGAGTCCGAAAAAAATAATTTCATCTCCTACTTGCCACACAAGCGCCACGCAGAAGCTGGGGGGCATTTGTGGGAGCATATATTTTCGTCTCCAATCAGGGCACGCCACGTGGAAAAGAAGATTATCTCTTAAAATAATTAATTACACCAGTTTATCTGGCTAATTAATTATTTGGGATAAATATCTTAATTAATATGATATTATCTTTATTTAAAGAGATAATATCATTAATTAAGATATTATCCTAATAAAGAGAAGATAATACCATTTAAATCAGATATTATCTTCTTAAGAGATAATATATATTTAATTCAGATATTATCAGGCCCAACTCGATTCCTACGAACCCCTAGCCCCGAGGCTCCTATAAATAGACAACCTCATTCATCATTCAAGGTACATCTAAACCTACTCCTTATACCCGAGAAAAATACCCGAAGCTCTCTCTCCCTCTCCACTCTCCATATTTTCTCCACACGGCTCCGGCCACCACACACGGCTCCGACCACCCTGTTTACACCCTACATACAACTCCGTACCCTTTGCTTAGCTATTGTTTTCCTACAAACACTCGAACTAACTTAGGCATCGGAGGGCCTTTGGCCAACACCCCCGGGTGTGGTCTATTTACTCCAATCTTTTTTACAGGAATCGAGGAAGAGAGAGAAGGAAGATCGAAGGTTGAAGGATCCAGAAGCGAATATTCTCCCGTGAGATTATTTGCACAAACAACGAACTTGTTAAAAGCATTATCGGTGTCTAATAGTTAAATCCCACAATTATTCGTGATCATTGCGCTATAACGGATGTCAATCGCTGTAATGTGGTTTTCTTGTAGTGATTGTTGGTTGTTAATGGAATGTTCACTACTCTAAGCAAATACTTGAACAAGAAGCTTAAAACAGAAACGGGTGGGTGCCGCAGGATGATGTTGGATCCATCCTTTTGTATAAATACAAATAATGCGTATGCCTCGCTTGGTGTTCTGTTGTGCAACTTTTGTGCTGGGTTTCACATGGCTCGGCTGGGCTGATGCCCGTTTCTTCTCTACGTTTCTTATTTGAATTATATTGTCCAGCTAGATAGCATCATTGCAGCTTCTTCACTCTCATGAGTACGTAGTGAAAAGGGTGGGAAAATTATTATTACTTGAAAAGCCGCAATGTTTAGGCCATCATTAGTTTTGTTGTTGTAAAGGTTCAGAAATCTTATCGAGGGCAAAATGATTGCAGGTTTCTCGTTTTGTTTTTCTTGTTTTTCTCCTCCTCTTGTTTTTCGGGGTTATGCCTTTTGCCTTGAGCGGCCAAGGATCCTCCGTTCTTTTCATCTTTAGTTTTTTGAGGGTTTCTAACTCAAAATACATTTGATAACATTGCACTTAATTCGGGGTGCATGGATCTTGGAACCGTTGGTAACATGATTGTAAAGGGATTTAGTTCAAGTGTTTAAGAGAAATTATTTCTCCATATGAGGTCTTCTTTTCGAATATCCCGACTATCAATCTCGCTTGTAAAAAATATATATACAAAAATACGGAAGGACATAGAGAAAAGAACGACTGCCCACCAAACACTAATGACTTTTGTAGACCAAAAAAAAAAAATGACTTGCCACCAAACACTAATGACTATTTTACAGACACACAACAAAAAAAAAAAAAAACGATTGGCCACTGAAGACTAATGACTATTTTGCTGAAAATATTGTCAACATACAATTCAATCCAATTCAATTGTGAAGAATTCAAAAGTGCCAATCTTGTTTTTTAACTTCAACCCTAAAACATTCTTCTATAATAACAAAGCAATGCATAAAAAAGATAAAAGAGAATAGTATGGGAATACTTCATATGGAAGACCTCTTGTAATTCAAATTTCATTAATTATTAATCTTGTTGCTTTTCTTTTTCTTTCTTTTTTAACAGAGTGCTAAAATAGTACCCTTTTACCATATTGGATAGAGAGAGGGGGAGATATCATTTGTGCTTATTGTGCTCATGAAGTCATGTTTTGCAGATATCCGAATAAAGAATTTACAAAAGGCCTCGGTGCTATTAGATTAATTTTATTTATAGTGGGCCTATATTTTATGTCATGTTAGTACCGAATCAATGCATAGTACCACCCACATTTATATGTGTTTTTTTTTTTTAATTAAACACTTATGTGTTTTTTGGTATGTAGGATTACCCTACTAGCACTTATGCATGTCGGTACCGAACCTCCGCATAGTTACCCACCAACTAGCACCGATATTGTCCCCAACTTAGCCACCTAAGTCCAATAGATTTGTCAAGCCCAATAGAACTTTATTATAGGTGTGGGGTTTTCCCTAAAGGCCTTGGTGCTATTATAAATCAAACCCCTATATTTAAGGTGTAAATTACTGTTACAGTTCCTCGATGTGGGACTCTATAAAAACGAATAAAGCGGTAATTAATCAACAACTTCCCTTGTAACTGACTTGGTAACTCGCTAAGTTCTTAAGCATGCAGTCGTTAGTTCTAGTCCCACAATGATCGACGAGTACAATTTTTTGAAAATGCTTGTTTAGCCATGATCATGGGCTCATGCCATGCGGCCCAGCCCAGGCAGCTTTTTTTTTTTTTTTTTTTTTTTTTTTGGTGGTTTCTTTCTTCTTCTTCGTTTTTTTTCTTTTCTTCTGACAAGTTGGTAATGATATAATCTATCAAAAATAAAGTAGAAATTGTATTTCCATTAAAATAACAAAGTAATCATACATTAAGCAAGGTCCATAAATTAACAAGGCAATTAACCCATTAGGTAATCATCCATCCATCCCCAATGAAAAGGACGTAGTCATATTAGTTAATCTCCTTAATTTTATGTATTTTTTAGGATATTTCCTATTGAGAGAGACGATAATATATTAAACTTACACACACTACATCCAGGGGCGGACCTATTAAGGCGCAAGGAGGTGTAGTGGACCTCCTTTCGTCGGAAAAATTATTGTGAGTGCTTCAAATTGCCCATTTGCTCAGCTGGCGATGGTGCACAGATTACCTTATTTACATTTTTAACATTTAATTAAATGTCTTTGTCCTTTTACTTTTATTTAGTAAATAAGGAAGTACCCCCCATTTGGATTCAAATAAAAATACTAGAAAATCAAATTCCCACCAAATCAAAATATGAAAAATCGATTTTAGTGCAAAATACTATTTAGGCTAGAAATGATGGCTCATTAAGTCAATATATACTTCATAATAAAATCCCATAAAATAAAGTTTTTTATTTGATGTGTAAGGAATAAAAGCAGCCAAAAATTATCTTGGGAAAATGATTATTTCGAAAAACTATTTTTCATACTTAGTCAATATTTTTATATAAAATAATTTTTCATGTATGATATGAATGAATGAAGGGACTTAAGGTCAATCTAGGTAAAAAGTTTTAGATGTTCAATCTAGGTAAAAAGCCTTAAATGTTCAATCCACAAAGAGTTTTTAGCCTTTCAAAATTGCACCTCTGCTAAAAAATTCCTGGGTCCGCCAGTGACTACACCGATGCTAGAACTCGAATGAGAGCATTTGTTTCAAACCACTATACTAATGGGTCCTTTAATTTTATATTTTAATTATAAAAGATGTATCGTAAATAATCAAATGTGTCAATAAATGAAATCAATGCGTGAGAATTTCTTCTCATATATCTCATTCATATCTTAATTCCAAAACACTGTTTTGGCTAAAAGTCACTTTTGGTCCCTATAGTTTAGCACTTCAACCACTTTTGACCTTGCAATTTCAATTCCGTCAATTTTGACCATGTAGTTTGGTATTTGTAGCAATTCAAGCTCAAGTTAGTATTCTTGTCAATTTTTTTGACGGTGCAATGTGCAATTTCATAAACCCAAAATCTTTTAGCATAAAAGTTCGTCTGAAACTCCCATAATTTCATATTAGGGCTTGAAATTGGCCATTTGGGTTTAGGGTTCTTCAAAAATTGGGATTAGTGGTTGAATTTCGAGTCATAATATGAAATGGGGAGAATTTCAGACAAGCTTTTACGCTAAGGGTTTTGGGTTGACGAAATTGCCTCTTGCATCGTTAAAGAAATTGACAAAAATACTAACATGTCCTTGAATTGTTACAAATACAAAACTATAATGACAAAATTAACGGAATTGAAACTAGAGGGTCAAAAGTAGTTGAAGTGCCAAATTATAGGAACCAAAAATGACTTTTTGCCTTCTTTTTTTTCCCTCTAAATTTATGTTTGTGGTAAAATTATATGAGTTGCATTTGGCTTGGGTTGGGACTGGGACTGGGACTAAAATCAGCGCTTTTGTAAGTGCAGAAAGCGAAATCATAGTCCAGGACACCCACATATATTATTCATGGTGGAACCTCCTTTTCTCGATCCTTTGTTATCTCCACTCAGGTGGCACTCTAGATATTTAATTTGAATAGTATGTATGTTCCTAATTTATCTTTGTTTTATTTGTCGACAATGTAAAGTTATTAACTTTTCGTCTTGTGATATTTATCTTCTAGAAGTTAGAGCGTATCTTAACTGTCAAAATCGCGTGTGAATTGAGATAGGATTATGTGACTAATTAAATTCACTTATCGATCATATATTAATTGTGCCCTAAGAATCTGGGTCATGGCATCGGGGGGATGTGCTTTAGGACTAAGCCAATTGCATTTATGTATCTAAAGACTAGCTACTACCCTCCAGGGACGAACAACAGTATTCTGCAATCCACATGATCTCATGGCGGGCGCACATAAAAGTCTTGCATTATATTCCCTGAAATATATAAATAATATATAGTTGTTGAACGTCCCTCTTTTCAAACCAAATGGAGAAGAAAAAGGCTTCCGAAGACTCAAGCTATTTTGTTTGTCCACAACCACAAGGCCACACATCCCATCTGTTTCTGTTTTTGTTTCAAGAAAACCTCAGAGATGATGATAGGAATGCAGTGCTTCTCCATTCGATCAAAGCTTTGCACGTCCATCTTTTACACCATCGCCTCTGTTTATTTATTTTTCCGATGAATTATTTTCTAACTCTGAGAGTTTGAGGCATCTTTTCTTTTCCTCTTTTCCTCTTTTCAGGTTTTATTTTATCTTCAAAAGAAAATCACTGTCAATATATTAGGTGAGGCCAATGATGGTTTAAACATATATTTTGCCTACATCGCTTGATTATCTTATTTGGATGAGATAATGATAAACTGAAATATATATGAGGCCTCATCGTCTCGTTTAAGTTTCAACGTGCACAGAGTTTTCAGGATTTCCATGGTTTGCAGTTGTTTTTTTTTTGGTTTCCTGTCTTTTTCGTTTTGTTTTGCAGGGTGTTTCTTTGCGGATTGTCAGATTGAAGTTGGTGGGATAGTCTTTCTCGCACCCGATGCCTACTCCAAATGAGAGTCTGATGGTTGCCGCCATTCCAAATGTTGCAGGTGGCTTACATTTCCTATCCTGGTTTGTTGAAATTTTGGTCGTTTCACGGTGTATACACATAGCCGGAGCAGTTGTTGTGACCGTACATCAGTTTGGAGAAGTTATTTCCAGTTTGGCGGTTACTACTGAAAATCATAGAAACTGATTTTCTTATTTCTCTTGTTAACTGGTGTTGAGGCTCAAAAAATCTATGGTTAGGTCCAAATAAGTTTCCGGCCCAATATGATATTGTATTAAGAATAGTCACATATCGGAGTACACGAAGGCTCGTCATATGCAAGTCATAGTCCACATGTCATGCTAAATAAATAATTTGTCATGTCAAGGATTGAGATAATATTATAAAATACAAGTCCATGTTAAATTAAGCACCGTGTCCCTCTTCAAGGACGATAAAATTAAAGCACGCCGAGCTACATGCCGCGCCAAGCAAGGAATTATTATTCCGCACCCAATTACGCCACAAGCTTAAGTGGGCCCCAAGCCACTCAAATACCCGGTACTTGCTTGAGTGGGTTGTGGTATGGATGGTAATAAATTGTCGTGAGACCCATTGATGGGCCGAGAAATGAAAGTCCCAGATTGGTTGGGAGCCTCGGGACACAAGCCTATTTCGTAGGCCCAAACATGTGGGTGAGCACAAGAGAGAAAAGAATAGCCCATCACTCCAAATAAAAATAGCACAACCAAAATAGCCTATTGACTCAACCAAAAAGCTCAAACGTTTGATAAAGAAAGTCCACTTACTTAATGAATCACCTTTGCCCATACAATTACCAAAACGAGCTACAAAAGCATCAGCACTTGGCTGGAAAAATAAAAGCCACGAAAGGGAAGTCTGAAGGTCCATTATACAAAGTTGATGGGAGGTTCCAGCACATGGGAAGGGGGCAAGTTTCAAGCAAAAAACACCCAAGGGACCAAGGGATATTAGCGCTCAGCCTACTAGGAGAGGAATCAACTTTTGAACCAGCATGCATACCCAGTCTCTTTCCCTCATCAGACCTGGCCATGGAAGAAGGAAGAAAAGAAAAGAATGAGATGGCTAGAAATAGATGCAGCTACGGGAAATAGCATTGAGCTCCCAAAAGTCTCTGATTTTGTGAGATTGGACAGAGAAAATTTTGCTAGAATAAGATAAGTCAAAGAATGGAGGAGAAATAAAGGAAAAAGCTTGGCCAAATTAGATAGAAACCAGTAGGGTTTCTTAGAAAACGATGGCTTCCAGCAGCTATAAAAGGGGTCTATTTTACCTAACCAAAGATAACCCACATTTCAGATAGCAAGCTTTCTCTCTCACCTACAACACCCAGCAAATTCGTGCTCTGTTCATCCTCCTCCCTATTTTTCCACCTTCTGGCAAGCTGCTCTAGCATTTGACAAAGTCACTGTCAAGCTGCCGAAAATAATACTCAAGCCACCCATTCCTCTCTTTTTCCTTATTCTCAGCCAAACCTCTCTGCAAACTCTTCATCTCCTACCTTAATACCCATTTTCCCCCTAGGAACACTTAGTTTTCTCTTCAGTGCTAAACTCATGATAATTTTGCTCCCATGTCACAAGCTTCTCATCCCAAGCTAGAAAATTTATATGTAAGCTGTTGTTATTTTCATTGGTGAATGTAATCAAGGTGTTTCTTAAGGCTTCTCTGTCATTTCGAATCATTTTTGGGGCTTGATCTTTGAACTCAGGCACAAGAGATAATTTCTTCCATTTGCTTTTTACTGCAATCTAACCTATTTGTAGCTGCCGGAAGAAAAAAAAAAGCCCCTATAACTAGTAATTACATCATCACAGTGTTTATATATGTGCACCTACTACAGCATAACCACTTCTTATCAGCCTAATCACATTCTGACAGACTAACTAATTAGAGTGACACATGGATATCAGATAAGTTTGACTTGTTAGCATTAACTGCTTCCGAGCCCCATCATCCTGACTTTGGCCCATGGAGTATTTTATTTTGCTTCCTTACCTGATGGGATGTGCTTTCAGTTTAGCCCATGTTGTCTTGACCTTTATGTTATTTCATTTATCTTTTACCTTTTGCTTTACATTTATTTTCATGTATTCTTTTAAGTCTTCTCATGTAGATATCTAATTGGGCCCTGGCTAGTTTTCTTTTCTTATTGTCCAATTGTGTTCTTTTAGTTTCTTTCTTTACTAGTTATTTTACTTTTTAGATTCGTTTTTATTTGTTATTTTACTTTTTGCTTGTTTCTCTTATTTTTTTGTTGTAGGTTGCAAGCTTCTAATGCAAATCTTTCTTTTTTTTTCCTTATTGTTTCCTCTTGAGTTGTTCAGGCGTGTTGTTATGTTAACTCGTAATTGCATGGATTGATTAGTAGTATAGCAAAACAAGTACGAGGTTGTACTCACGATGACTAAAAAGAAGTCGTACTCACGAGGACTAAAAAGTTTAGATTTATTATGTACGTAGATTACCGAATTCTAGAAACAAGAAGTTAAGTCTAAAACAGATTTTAAAGTGAGATTGAGTTTGGAAACAAACAAAGCAAAATGAAATTGGAAACGAAAGCAAGTAAACAAGTGTAACAAAGAGTGGTATTAAGGGTTGGAAAACAGATTTAGAGATTAGGGCATTCGATTCACCATAACAATCCAATTCTAGGTTATAAGGATTAAAGTATGATTAAGTCATGGTGTCTGGTCCTAACCTTGTATTCCTAATTCACTAATTAGATCCTTGTTGTCGAACCTAAGTTAAGCATTAGAAATCCATTAAGCATAGAAGAACGTTTTAAACAACCAAGCATGTATCTAATCCCTATTGTTGAATGTCCATACATACTCTTCCTATTCATAGTTCAATTCAAATTAAGGCATATGGTGTCTACTCTTAATTCCAACCAAGATACGCAAAAATTGAATAGTAACTAGGCATTCCGATTAGCATATAGGCAGGTAGGCATAATGAATAAGAACATGAATCATGAATTAAACTTGAAACTTGAAATTTATAAACCTAGAAAATTCATGTTAGGTTACATTGAAGCCCTAGTTATGAATTTAGCTACTCATAATGAGAAGGAAACTTAAACAGAAATGAGAAAACATAATGAATGCAATAAGAGTAGAAAAACACTTTTTATGAAGTTCTTATTATGTCCTATGCTTCTCCACGTCTAATGCTTTTTCAAGAGATTCCCCATGTCTAGAAGAATGTATGAAGGTTAAGGTGGTGATTTGGGATGAGTTTGGGTGAGTGGTGATGGCTGAGAAATAGGAATTTCATAGCGAAATGGAAGGAAGGCTTGCTGGAACTGTTTTGGTGATTTGGGGCTGTTTAGAGTGTTGGGTTGATTGTTGGAGTTTTTGGGGTTGTGGGAATGTTTGAGGGTGATTTTTGAATGTGTTTGATGATGGGAGTGTGGAGGATGGAATGAAGGATGGATGACTTGTGGGAATGTGAATCCTAGGATGTGGTTGATTTATGATGCGGAATGGAAGTGGTATTTATAGGGAGAATGAAAGGAGAATTCTGAATTGATTTATGTCTCAACCAACAACACTTACTTCACCAACCTCACCTAACACACCAATGCAATAGAATTCTGAATTGATTTGGTTGTTGCACTTCACCAACAAACCCCAACAGAAACCATAGCTCGTCACGACCAAGCAACAATCAGCTCATCCTTAGGTCAGCATGACTAGCAACTTCATAGGCTCACGAATTGGGCTTTCCTTATGCAACTGATGGCTTTGAGCCATCCATCTTGAAGTTCAGAATGTCATCTTTCCAACCACATGTCATTTGGGACAATTCAAGGTCAGATGAAGATGTTAAGGCCGAAACAAATCGCTAACTCAATCTGCACGTTTTTTCACCATTTTGCATCTTTTCCTATCCAATGCCACCATTGCTACCTAAAGCTCAAATAACTAAATGATAAACACAAAAGAGATTAAAAACACAAGTTTAAGTCAAAAACATAATCAAATCATAATCTAGAAGGGTTCAAAATGATATGCAATTATGAACTGATCAAGGCGTGAGTCTTTTTTAAGATCACTCATTTGTTCATGTCTCTCATGCTTGGGTTTTGGATAGGATTAACTATTTCAGTGCTATCTTTTGTACACTCTTATGGTGCTTTTTTTTTTTTTTTTTTAATAAAGCATATATTTCAAAAATAAAAATAAAACAAGGCCATACGTAAATTATATATGGCCAATCCTAGCAAATTCAAAGAAAATAATGTGCATCCATCCTTCTTAGGACTATCCCCATAATAAAATTAAATTATTGAAATCGTCTACATTTTAGGTCCTTTTCCTCTAGTGGTCATTCCACGCTTGAAATTGTTTAGTCGTCTAATTATGCATATGCAAAAACACAATTCGTTATATAAAATTAAAATTAAAATTCAGATTATAGAAAGGTTAACATTTTCCATTTTAGAGGTTTTTTTTTAATGCGTAGTCCTTGAAAGATAACCTAAAAACTGCATAGTTTTCTGATCATTGAATTAAAGCCTATGAATAATAAAAAAAAATCCCTTATTTCTCTTGAAATATGGGAAGTAAAGCTATTTTAAATTTTTATCACATTTCTATGATGAAATTCATTTGTACAACTAACCATTGCTTTCATGGACGGAACCACAGCCAAGGCTGTGGTGGGCTATAGCCTAGGTAAGTTTAGAAGGAAAAATAATAATATATTTATATTTATATGGCTCACTACAAGAAGTCTCTGCCTTTTGGTTTTTTCATCGTAAAATATGCTGTCTTATTATTATTTTTTGAAATTATCTCTTGCCTTTGGCAAAAGGTTTTTGAAGAAGAAGAAAAAAAAAGCATATATGGCCCACCATCAACTACAACACATTAGGGAAACATTATTTTATCAAGTTTATTTGTATTCTTGAAAACGAAATAGTGTGTTAACCTAATCTGCCAATAAATTTTTCGGGATTTAAACTGCAAAGGTTAAAAACTAAAAAATAAATCACTAGATTTTAAGCTGAAAATGTTAGCTAGCCCATCTACCGAAAAATTCTTAATTCCGCCCTTAATTGCTTTACCGACTATCTCTTTGTCTTTTCTTTTTAATAGTGAAAGAAGTTCTAAGTTTGAATTCCTTTACCCAAATGAAAAAATAGGATAAGTGACCATCGCATTTGAGGGACTCTTTGTAGGGTATGATATACATTTTATTACAATGTTCCGAACCATCCATTTTCTAACTCTTCATTCAAAGATCATTATTGCAAAAAAATAGCAAAATCAGAAAACATCAAGACATTTAGTTGTGATCGACAAAATCGACGAACTCGGTGATTCAAGAAAATAATAACACTACAACCATCAATTGAGTGATCAAATAATTTTGTATTCAAGTGATTTTTTACATGGAAAATCTTTAAAGAAATACCTAAAAAATAAACAGTTCAGGTTATGAAAATACAATGTAAATGGACCTCACAAGGGTATCCCTTATTTACATATATGTGGTTGTCAAACCCAAAAGAATGCAGGAGCTTTTGGAAAGTGTATATCATTGCTGATATTACTTTCATTTTTGTGGAAGCAGCTTCTGGTAGATTAAAATTTTCTAAGATGCACTTGTACTCATTGGCTGCAGATCACAAACACCTTCTACTCTCATACTTTTGCCGTGCCGGGCCTTTGTTAGAAAGTCAAAAGCCTACCCTTTAACTTTTGCTCTGTATCACTTTCTCCAAGTTTTTGAATTTTTATTTTACACCTAAACTAGTACACAAAACTATCTCACAGTTTTGCAGGTTAGAGAGACATCAATTAACCGATTAACAATCACTCCATATCGTTAATTAACGTGTTTGAAAATATAATTTATGCAATTAGTCCCATTTTTATTACAAATATAGTTAAAAAGACGTCGTAAGTTTGAATCTCTTTTCTCTAAATAGTTTCGTTATTCGAATAAACATTTGAAATTAACATTCGGTGAAGAAACACAGAAAAATAAGAAGAAAATGTCTTCTGGGGCCTGGGACGAATTTTACCTATTATAGGATCCTTTTGCAATATATATAAAATAAAAATATGGGAAATAAAATAACAAACGAGCACCGACATAATGGACACAGATCTTTGGGGCCGGGGCTATGACGCGTGTTTTGATAAGTCCAGCCAAGTCCACGTCTAAATGTACGGATTCCTCCCATCTTTTTATTACTTTAAAAATAAATAACATATTGACGTGTAAATCACTTCCTTAAACTATATAATAATAAATTAATTTTGGAAAAAGCATAGATAGAAACAAAATCAAAGGCAATGTTTTTTCTTCAATAATTCTGATTTAATGCGTGACAGTGAAGTCCGTGGTGTGGTGTTGGTTGGTTGGTCCATTATTCTCCAATATTATTTCTTAGGTGTTTACTGTGCATGGCTTCATCTTATGTGCGTGGACAGATCATGGAGATTTGTCCCGTTGAAAATGGGAGATTTTGGAAAAATTCAAAGGAAAAAGAAGTCAAAATAGACAAAATTGCCTTTATTTATTTTTAGATTTTCTAAGGAATCCTTTACATTTGCATGTCTTTGATTTGAAAGTTGAGACGTTTTTCTGTATTTTTTGAAAAAGCTTTGGCTTTTTCCAAGAGTGAAAGTTTTTTTATGGCTAAAACCTAAATTTACTTTGAAGGTTTAAGCATTCGGATATGATCTTCAAACATAATCCTTGCTTCCCCCCCCCCCCCCCCCCCTTTTTTTTTTTCCCCTAAAATATATCTATAAATACCTCCAAATTTCTTCAAAAATTTTCACACTCATTTCATACAAATGTTATCACATTCTCTACTTATTTACAACTTTCCATACTCATTTAATTGTCAAATATTTTTCACTATCATTTCGTTCAAACATTTCCTGCAAATTTATTATCCTTACTTATTTTGTTATTCACATTATTTGTAAAATGTCCCGGACTTTGGAGGGACCAAATTGGTCACAAGTGGAAGATGAACATCTTGCAAGGCGTATCAACCTACAAGTGTCATATCTTGAATATTTTCTATAAATAGTAGTTTAACTAATTCAAACAATACATAATAGTATGTATGAGTATTGTATCATAATTTTTCTCAAAATAATAAAATATATAGGACCCTAAAATATAATCATGCATGACCTAAAAGCTCAATCTTCAAACTAATTATCTAGTCCACTCTCCCTCCGTTCAAAATAGTTGGAGAAAACTAAAATGTAGAAACATAGTTTTAATATTGATTTATTATTATTATTACGAATTGAATGAAATTTTTTGTAATAACTAATAAGCGCTCACCTTTTGTGAAGTCAAAGATAAACCAAAAAAGTTGTGTAGCAAACAAAGTATGGGTGATGATATTTATGTTTAACGTTAAAAGGATATTGCTTCTAAAACGAGATATTCATTCTTTTCGTAAATTATGGTTTGACAAATCTAGTAAAATTCAAAAACAAAAACAACAAAATCTATACATGTGTCAAACTGTTATTGACAGAAATGTAGGGATTTGAAGATAAGTATTTTTTTTGTTACAATGGTTAAAAGTTATAAAGCATTCTCGGAATTTAAGTGTAAAAGTTGGCAACAATGGATTGTCTTACTAATATAAAAACGAGTGACAATACAAAAGGTTCCATGATCGCCAAGCCATGCGAAGCATTATGGGTTGATGGACTAACCCTAATTTGTTTTCCTGTCGACATACATATTCCTTTTTTCAAGATCCTTTCGAGAGTTAGAAAAATTAGAAAACATCATTATGTTCTGAGAGACTTTTCCTTCATGCATCCAAATATGATAAGACAACCTAGTCGAAGGGATAACAACGAGAAAAAGGAACTAAATAAGTGAGTTCCTTGGTTTATAAATTGTTTATATAGATTTATATTATGTATGGTATTTAGGAAGAAAGTAAGAACGATCATGAGTAAATTGTTCTTGATTCGAATTTTAATATTCGTATAGTGTGTGCGAATTTAATATATTATTATCTTTTTTAATAGAACAGTTGTCCTTCATAATTTGGTTTTTTTGTTTAAGAGCATAGTTGTAGACAGAAGGAGAATAAAAATAAATGGCACAAATCCATTTACTAGATCCCAAAATTTCATGGAACTCATCAAACAGCCAACATTTGGCGTTGGCAATGGCGATTACAATTTCCCCAAACCCCAAGAACGCCAACATCTGTCGGTGATGCCAATCTAAAACAAAATCCAAGCGCTGAGGCATTTGTTGTCGTGTCCGCTCTGTCACCGTCGCTAGTGGGACCCTCCAACCCAATCCAACGCGTCACATTTAACCTTTTTCCTTTTACGGGAAGAAAGAGACTTTTCACTCACCGTCGGGTGTTGTTAGAGAACTCTGAGGGCCCCACGCGGAAAGTGATTAATGTTTAAATTTGGAGAACAGTTGGAAGTGGAAAACCGCATGCATTAGCCGACTCCACTTTCAAATTTCAATCTCAAGGGTACCACAAATTTAGTAAATTACAGATTTTGCCACTTTAAGGAGATTTATTTATTTACTTTTGTTTTGTTTTTCTCGTCTCCCAATTGGTCAATGGCCTTATGAATTATGAGTCTATGACAATCAATGTGGGCACCCTCATTGAATGGTCCTGTCATAGTGCTCCTACAAAATAATGGAGGAATGGAGCCCCACATTTATCACTTTTTTTTTTCTTTTTTTTTCAGAAAAATGGCATGACATGAGAATTGAGTCACCTATGAAAAGGAAAAAGGGGAAAATAAGAAAAATAAGAAAGGGAAATAGACAACTCTTATGTTTATTCAAAGCAATGTAGACTTGGCAATGGGTTGTGTATCTGCGTATTCGTGGAATGTCGTGTGAAAGTTAATTCAATTTAATTTAAAAGTAATTTGTTAATTTAATGTGTGAAGAGATGTAAACACGAATGGTAAGACTTCTCAACAGATATTCACATTTTTAGACTTTTTTTGTTTTTTTTGAAAGTGATAGTAATTTTATTGATAACACAGAGAAAAGTATAGAGTAGCCGCAATGTCAAATATGAGTACAACATCTCCAGTGATCAAACACAAAAATAAATTGGTTTGATCTGGAGAGAATTACGCATGCTAGAAAAACTTAAAAACTCCAATTCGGCAAACAAGAAGCACCTGTACTCAAACCTACAATACAGATCCACCGTACAACGGTGGTAATGGCAAATCCGCATTGAAAAGTCGAACACTAAATACAAACATCATCAAATTCTTATTGAGTTTCTGAGAATTATTAGACTAAAAAAACATAGAAACAAGGACACTGCACCAATTTCCCTCCAGCAAACCAAAGAGGCTCGTAGTACCAACATGGCTAAACCTCTTATTTTGCACAGGTAAAATCCGATCCCACACAAACCAGCAATAATCACTTTTCCAACTCCAAACATTGAATTGGAGTAAATTACATATGAGTGGACCCAAAGCTACAACAAAATTATGGCATCTACGGTGAATTGCAGTACTTGCTTCAAAAACACAATAAAAACCAAAGAGAAAAGCTAGGTCGACAACACCACGCCGCAACCATCCCAGTGATAGAAAGCCACATCCAAGAACAACAAAAGTCACCAGACCTACAATAGAAAACACACAAACAAACAAACAAAAGACAAAATCCAAATAGATTTGGGCAAGAGGACCTAAAATCCAAACAAATCTGAGGGGAGAATAGGAGAGGGGAAGAAAACTAGGAAAAGAGAAAGGGAGATGAGGAGAGGACGATGGAAGATGGAGAAGCCACCCACCCCTAGAGAAAAAAAGAGAAAGAAAGGGGGGGGGGGGGAGATGGCGGCGGCTACAGTGCAAGCTCACAATTTCACCTTTAGAGAGAATTTAGGGTTTTGGTGAAGGCGTTGATTACATTCTTAGACAATTTTTGTAAAATAAAAGTAGCGCTATTAAGGGTGGAACTAAGAATTTTTCGGTAGATGGGCTAGATAACATTTTCAGCTTAAAATCTAGATTGGCAAATTAGGTTAACATACAGTTCCGTTTTCAGGAATACAAATAAACTTGATAAAATAATATTTCCCTAATAGCATCTACAATGGGCTCTCTAAACCACCTCTTGAGATAAATTTTAGGGAGGAATTATAAAAATGCAACTACAACCATGCTCTCTATCCACCTCATAAAATACGGAGTCCTCTAGAAGCTCCTAAATCTAAGGAGAGAGAAAGGACTCCTAGTGGCTCCCTATAATTTAATGCTGCTTTATTTAATGAGTATTTCAAACCTTTATTTAATGCTAATTATTTTTTATTTTATTTTATAATAGAGATAGACCAATCAAAAAATTGTTATAGCATTTATGACTCTCCAAATTAGGGAGTATGGTTGGAGTTGAAATTTTTTAGATAGCTCCTAAAATAACTTTCTTATATTTTTAGCTAAATTTTAGCTAAGAAATAGAGAGCATCATTGTAAATGCTCTAATGTATTGTAGTTGATGGTGGGCCATATATGCTTTTTTTTTTCTTCTTCAAAAACCTTTTACCAAAGGCAGCATATAATTTCACCCCAAAAAAAAGGCAGGAGATAATTTCAAAAAATAATAATAAGACAACATATTTTGCAATGAAAAAACCAAAAGGCAGAGACTTCTTGTAGTGAGCCATATGGATATAAATTTATTATTATTATTTCTTCTAAACTTACCTAGGCTATAGCCCACCACAGCCTTGGCTGTGGTTCCGTCCATGAACGCTACACTCATATATAAAGGCGGAACCATTTTTAAGCCAAAGGTGGTCCTGCCCCCTTACAACGTTTAGTAAGCTTTCACCAATCAATGTAATGTTTTGTATAATATTAACATAAATTTGTATGTTTTTAGTTAATGGCCCCCAGTAAATACATGACACCCCCTCCCCCCCCAATTTGAATCATGAATCTGTCATGCTCATAGAATTTATTGAAATCGTTTGCTAGGTTGTAATCAAAGGGTAAATGGCAAAACCACCCTTGAATAGGCCCGTATATGATTTTAGAATATAATGGACCGAGTAGTGGAGCACATATAATCCAACTACTAATGAATTTCAGCTAGTGGTGTGGCTCATCATTTGATATGCTACGCTAGACATATTGGGAGTTCCTAATCTTGGTTTGAGGAGTCTCCTCCTATTGTTAGTGATGCTTTACTTGACCATTGTAATCTTTAATTTTAGTTCTTAGTTTGTGGCTCGAAGGAGGAGGAGGAGGAGTAGTCTATGAGGGGTTTTGATTCCCACAATATGAGAAAGATGTTATCCATTTCACTTATGAGAGGTTTCTTATTTCGGATTTCTTAAAAACTTACTCATTCTGAACCTCTTAAAAACGACAGTAAACAAAGAAAACCTTCCTAATTTGGTATTCTCTTACACCTAGGACTAAATTCAATATTTTTGTGTGATTATGATCTTTTATCATCATAACTCATTTTGTTATAACTAAAATTTATATCCGGAGTTATAAATCCTTTTTTATTTTCTTTTGTAATTTTTTCTATTTAATTTATAAACACCCTCATTTATGAACTCAAGGTACAAAACAAAGCTCACTGCTTCACACAATTTTACTGAGTTCACTGATTTGATCGCAGAATGCGAGGGTCAAATACTATTTCCAGTTCGAGTTGACTGTTGAGTGCATAGATTCATGTCTATAAATTAGAGAAAAGTGCAACACCCAACAATCAGGCCACAAAACATGGTTAGAAGAAGGCCGGCGTTTAATTAATTAACTTCTTTTCTCTCTTTATATTTTATTTATCCTTCTTTCCACATGTCACAGCCTCATTGGCTCACAGAACTAGTAGATCCATCCTTTTTACCCAATTTTCTTAAACCCTCCACGTGTCAGAAGTTGCTTGGAACTCTTTTCAAAAAAAAAGTTGCTTGGAGTTAAATTAAGCGGCATGTACTATGTGTACCCTTTTGCATGAGACCATTTGGCAGTCTTGTAAATACTCCCGGAAACCGGGGTCAAACATTATATTCCCCAGACCTCACATGCCTTTGTCCAGCATAGTAAAACTCCATATCCCCCCTCAGTTTCTCTGTCTCATTAGTGTTTCATTCACTTGAGAATTCTCACACAACAAAACTCTCTCTCTCTCTACCAGAAGCAGCACCATTTGTACTTTCATCTCTCTCTCTCTCTCTCTCCTCAACTTCCACTTTCCCCACATCTGGCTCCTCTCCTTCCACAATCACATCCATGGCTGAGGCCACAAAGCATCACCTTCCAACCATCAATGGTGGAACTTTGCTCTCAGACCTCAAGAGCCTCTTCTCCATCCTCAAAACCAGAAGAACTGTGGCTTTTGTTTATGGGTTCATGTTTGCCTTTGTTGCCTTCACTGTTTTCTTGGCCTTCAGCCCCTCCCCAAACTCTGGTTCTCCTTGGTTCTCAAACATCTTCACAAGTTCCAGTACCAGTTCTAGTTCTAGTTCATTTTTCTCTTTCTTGTTTCCCAATGGCACTTCATCTCCACAGCAACAAAATCAAACCGTTGCTTTTGCTCCACAAACAGAGCCCTCTAGATCTATTAGCACCGCCGCCGCACAAGCTCCCTCTGTGAATAAACAACCACCTCTTGTGAAAAACCAAACTCAACCCACAATTTTGAACCCAAATCAGACATCAACTGCACTGCCTAAACAACCTCTAGTTACACCCAAGAATACGACTAGTAAGCCTGAATCAACCACCCTTGTGAAGAACCAAACTGAAAGTACCCAGAATTCTGATAAAGCCGCAGTTTTTAAGGCCAATCAGACCTCAATTGCCGCCCCGAAAACCCCGGTGGCGGCGGCGGGTAATAAAAGCTCGAATTCGGCACCGCAATCGGGTTCTCCGGAGAAGAGTGTTGCACAGAAGGGAGTGGAATCGAATTATACTGCTTCTGTGTTGAAGAAACAGAGCAATGAAACAAATTCTGGTGTGTCGGTGAAGAAGGGGAAGCAGGGGAATGATGATTTGGTGAAGTCTTTGATGAATTGTGATATATTACATGGGGAATGGGTGAAGGATGATTCATACCCTCTATACAAACCCGGGTCTTGTCCTCTGATTGATGAGCAATTCAATTGCATTCTTAATGGTAGGCCTGATAAGGATTTTCAGAAATTCAAATGGAAGCCTAAGGATTGCACTCTGCCAAGGTATGTGGCCAAATTGCAGTTTTTGATTTTGAACTTTGATGCTTTAATTGCCATGTTTTCTTTATGTAAAAGATGGTATTTGGATTGGCTTTTGATGTGCTGTTTTGAGATGCGTATGTTTTGATTGCCTGCAAAGTTCTTAGTTTTGGATGAAGGGTTATTGGGTTTTGATAGATCGAAATTCATACTGATCTGTTGTCAATTTTACAATTTTGGCATCTTTTTGTGATTGCTGACTATTCATCAGTTGTGGGTTTTGTTTTATATCTCTATTGAAATCGATCCATGACTTAGTTTTCTGGGTTTTGCTTGACTAAGACTTATCCATATTGAAATGTTTTTTTAAAACCAGGTTGGATGGAAGTCATATGTTGGAGTTGTTGCGAGGAAAGCGCTTTGTTTTCGTTGGTGATTCGCTGAACAGGAATATGTGGGAGTCTCTGGTTTGCATCCTGAGAAACTCAGCCAAAGATAAAAGCAAGGTCTTCGAAGCAAACGGAAGAACCCATTTTCGTGGCGAAGCTTCATACTCCTTCATATTCAAAGTAGGTTTATTCAATTATTCAAGTTATTCTTATTGGATTGTGCAGCAACATATCCTTAATTTAGTGAAACTTGGCAGGACTATAATTGCACGGTGGAGTTCTTTGTGTCTCCCTTCTTAGTTCGAGAATGGGAAATGCCAGAAAAAGATGGATCAAAGAGAGAGACACTTCGTCTCGACTTAGTAGGGAGATCATCTGATCTATATAAAGATGCAGATATCGTCATCTTCAACACTGGACACTGGTGGACTCATGAGAAAACCTCCAAAGGGTATGTTTATTACTATTTTGATGTTCAAAGTGGTTTCAAATTATTCTTTGGTTTGTAGTTGGGACTAAAATAGCATTCAAAATTTCAGGAAAGACTATTACCAAGAAGGTAGCCATGTTTATGGTGAACTGAATGTTCTGGAGGCATTTCGGAAAGCTTTAACTACATGGGCCAGATGGGTTGATGCCAAAATTAATCCAAGGAAAAGTATCGTCTTCTTTCGTGGTTATTCTGCTTCCCATTTCAGGTAAGCTTGAAGTAATCCAATTTAAAGTGTATGAATGTTCTATTTGATGTTTCCTCCTAAATGTGTTTATACTTGAGAATATTAAATGCAGAGACACAATAATAACGATTTGTGTTTCTCTCCTGACAGTGGTGGGCAGTGGAATTCTGGTGGCCAATGTGACAGTGAGACTCTTCCCATCTCCAACGAGACGTATCTGAGGCCATACCCCCCTAAGATGCTGGTACTGGAGAAGGTGTTGAGAAACATGAAAACCCATGTCACTTATCTCAACATCACTAGAATGACCGATTTCCGGAAGGATGGTCACCCATCAATCTACCGAAAGCAACACCTGTCCGATGCAGAGAGGAGATCACCAAAGAGCTTCCAGGATTGCAGCCATTGGTGCCTTCCTGGTGTTCCTGATGCATGGAATGAGGTTCTCTACGCCGAACTCCTAGTAAAACTGTACCAGAATCGGCAGCAGCAACTGCAACTGCAACAGCAGAAGAGAGCGTAGGTAAAAAAGGTTACACAAAACCTAAAATTCTACATTCATACACACTCAAATTTCGAGTCAAAATCACACTCAGCAGTATACTTTATCTTTTTCCCTACCCTTTTTCTCGACGTTATCGATATAAAAGCAGTGAAGTAAAGATCCGAGAGGAAGAGTGCTTATGCTACAAGTTAAGTGAGAAAAATAAACAAACCTATCTGTTTATATGAGGAAAGAGTGAAACGAGGGTAGGGAGGGATTTTTAGTGAAATTTTCACTTGTAAATTTCTTCTCCTCCTTTACCGCATCTTATTCTTTTAGCCCCAAATGAAAGGCTTTGAGAATTGTAAATGTCTAAATTCTAATTATTTAGTTTGTTTTATTTAATAAATCTAGTGGCTCATATTTAATCCTGTTTAATATTCTTTTATGCTTTTGTCGCACCCTTAGTAGCTTAAAGCTGCCGACTGTTTGATGCTTTTGATATGTTTAGATTATATAATAATCTTAATCTAAATTATTATATATTTGATTAGGTTTTTTGTTAGGTTTAAGCTGAAGAACTTTTTATCACATGTCACATGGGCTGTTGACCATAAATCAACAATGTTTACTATAAGTCAGGCATTCAGAATTTAAGGGGTCCGTGTTTGAATCTGATTAGTTAGCGGTTGACACGTCTAATTATAGTGTAGCTACCATTGACCACCATGTACGCGGCAGTACATTGAACCAATGATTTGGGACTTAATCTTTTAGTTTATGAGAAAAATTAATTTACTAATATGAAGTCTAATTAAGTTGATTAATTATGGATTAACAGAAAAGCCATGCTGCCTTAGAATCTTATTTCCGCCCACATTTTTTAATGTTGACTTGTGGGAGGGCTTGGATAAGACTTCCTTTATCTTATTGTTCTGAAGTTTCATCTTAAGGCTAAAGCCAAGGGGGTACTGGCATTTCAGTTTGAGAGACTGCTGATGTTGATCTATGAGCTCCTGTATAATTTTAAGAAGTACACCGTATTCACCATATTCGACTCTAATCAAACATAAAAGAAAGAGAAAGAGGAAGGAGGACAGAGGAGAATGGGATTGGATTGGAAGTATTCAAGTCTGCTAGAGTCGCAAAGAAGAACAGAGAGAGAATTTGATAATCAAGCCCATTATTTTGCAGTACCCTTTACTGTTGTAGACTTCAATGGTTCGATCATTTCATCCCCAGATCCACTGATCTTTGTTGGCTGATTATGATTGCTAATGAATTCAAGCAATATAATTATTGATATCTAAAAGGGGGGGGGGGAATTCCATTGATACTACAGGAGTAATCGTGGTCTTTTTTTTTTGGGGTCACAGATGAACCAAAAAGAAGCAGAGGAAAGTGTGATTTCTTGGCCTCTTTGATCTTCGTCTTGGGCTCACCCCATATTCTTTTCTTGGATCTCGGGTATAAGTGTAAACAGTCTGTTCTTGTTTCCTGTCCTATCTCTGTGTATTTTAATTTGGGTCTGATTCTGTTTTTCCAAAGATTATAAGGAATTTGTCAATTTCTTGGCCTATTATGAACTAGGTCTGTTTCATTTGTTGAATTAACTACTCATAATTAACTACTTAGGATTGGCATTAGGGTATTGTGTGATAGTGTGTATTAAGATGTAGGGGTGTACTTAGTTAATTTTACATTTTGATTAAAATATTAGGATATGCTTAGATCATAGGGTGTGCTCAGTTAATTTTAAGGTTCGTTTAGTAGTAATCTTTGCCAAAATACTGTGGGAATTCGAACCTGAGACTACTAATCTGTAATTGAAGGTTTTTTTTCTTCTTCACTAGATTAGATCTCGTTGGTTACCTCTCGTGGGTGTCACTTTGGTTTGTATTTTTTGGAATTTTCTTTTTTGATAGGTGCTGGGCTTTGTTCCTCCTCTTCTTTTCTTTTAATTTTGGTCAAATTTTGTGGCTTTGCTTGTGCTCCTTTATGGGCTCTGTTTAGTGTGGCCCAGCTTTTATTTGGACATCGTTGTTGGGCTTTGTATTTCTTGTTCTTTTGTTATAATGTGTCTCATTCAATCCAAAAGAAAAACTAAATTGATGATACATAGAAAGAGACTTCTTGATGTTGTCCATCAAAGTGCTTTTTTAAGGCTAAATTGCACAAATCATTCATGTGTTTTGGGTCATAGATCAATGTTACTCATGTGATGAAAAAAGGTCTTGTTTTGATCTCTTTACGAAATTCACTAATTATTCGACCAAACCATTTTTTATCGCCACCGTAAATTAGTAAATTAGTAAATTAAATTCTCTAATAATATTTGGCAAGGCAGAATAGGAACCAAGACCTAATTCATTTGGGGCTCACGCATGATGTAAAAGTCCAAAACCACATGTCCTACACAATTAAAGTCATACCAAACCTATAACAATCACAACAATATAACCTGTTAAAAGATCAATTCTCAAACAAGAGTTATGCTTCAAATCACACGGGAAAACTACTTACCGACACAAGTATTGTAGATTCAAACAATGATTGGTCCACATCATTACTATTATGAGAGGCCATGGTTGAGTCTCAGAAAGCTTTGTTTTCCTTCTTTATCAGGGCATTATCAACAATCAACAAATAACAGTCACCTGTAAAACTAGTAGTAATAAGAGGGCTGCTTGATTTGTAGGGCGTCCCATCAGGATAGTGGAACAAGTTGATATGATTTCCATGTTGAAAAGATTTCATAGTCAATTTGGTTTAATGGTGGTTGTGAAAATTCAATTCCCACACTGTACTGTGAAAATAAACTAAGGCAATCCATGTGTATAATAGAAACCCTACCTAACAATGGAGACATTCTTAAGCCCCAAGTTTATTTTGTACGAATTAGCTAGGATGCCTTGATTGGAGATCTCCACCACCCACAAAGATCTCGTCCTAAGCACTTTGGCACTCGATGTCACACATTGAAAAAATAGCATATTTTGTAATGATTTAAGAGTTCTCGAGCACTTTTGTATTGCATGCCAGCTTTTAAGGTTAAGTTTGATCCATAAGCTCTTATCAATTGGCATCGTAGTCTGGTTTCACCACACTATGGGGACATAACTCCCCGGAAAGGCCAATCATCATTCCTTTAGAAGCCAATTTTTAGAGCAAGCTCTACTAGCGGGCTCTTACAGTAAGAGTAAGAGAAGTTCCACACATCCTCGAGTGTAGTTCGAGAAGAACTTGTTCAACCACCGGTTGCATTACCAAAGCCAATCCAAAATAGATTTGTAGCAATACCCGAGCACACAACCACAATCTATAACTTTTCTTGATCCCAGCGGAATTGAGATAAAGAGGAGTTGCAACCAAATAAAAAAATCACTGAGAATTGTCCCATTTCCACTTGAATTTCCATTGAATCACCCATGCTACCCAAAATCCTCCTAACCCTCTTTTATTTGTGTAAAAAAGAACCGATTTCTGTATCCGCAAAAATTCCATGAAAATGTTCTTAAATTTATAAAGAGTTACATGAAGAGCCATGATTAGGAGAAACGCTTGTGTGCAACGAGGATAACTCTATTTTGGGATTCCCAATTACTACGGCATGCCACACGTGATAGCTTTTTCATGTAGCAATCGGTGACTGATTTAATTGATGTGACATATGATATGAACATACCACATTACGTGATAGAAAAATATAGTAAGTGTAGCATTACTCTTATTTAAAATGGTGAGCGTAAAATGAGAAAATAAGTTAGAAGATTAAGGAGGTAAAAAAATTGGATTCTGTTGTATTGTAACGAAAGTTTTGGCGTTAACCCCACACCACATGCCCTAGACCATCATATCAATTATCATCCCTGCTAAATACAATAAAAGATGGGCTTTGCTGACCACATAATTTATGGTAGCAGAGCTATCTACTGGTTTTGGTCCAATCATATCAATTTCAAGTCACCAATCCAACAGCTCTTGAATAAGAACTTCAGACATAATATGTTTTCCATGTTTTCGTTGCTTTTCATGCATTATTGTTGTTGCACATCTTGTTTGGTCAATTTCAGCTGCTTTCGGCTTTCTTTCTACCAAAGATATTTTTCTTCAATTTATTTCAGTTGCTTTCTGATTTATTTCTCCAAGTCGTGTGCCTAACTTTCCTCCTTTAATTCTTCAATCAGGTCTCTCTTGCATTTTTACAGCTAGAGCTATAGCCTCACCTGTATATTTTATTCACCTCACAGGACTTATATCTTCTCGACCTTTCCATCAGTCTTCATCCATGGCATGTTCCAAAAGTCTGTCGTAGATATCATGCCATCAAGCTCCATAATCTGTTCCTTCATTAAGGCCCCGATTTGAGGCTTCTCTCCGATGACTAAGCAATGCCAAGGTGTTAATTAATATAATCTTGAGTGTTATAACTACCAAATAGAATGTCCATTTACCATTTTTATATATGTGCTTAATCTTGGCCGTGAGTGTGGACATGCATACCATAAGTTTCGAAATTTCAACTTTCAAAATATAAGCCAAAAATATATATCAAACTTACGCGTTAAACATTGCGCTCTACTCATGCACTCTCACCCACGAGTGAAATTGTGCACCAAAAGAGCAAAAGAGCCTTCTTAGCCCTTTCTAAATTAAACAAACGACACCTGGACATGATTCCATCAACATCAAGTTGATAATGCTGCCAAGAGATTTGGTAATTATAGAGAAGAGATGTACGTGCTTATTAATTAATGATGAGATGAATAAACAAATGGATGACACAAAAACTTAATCCTGAAGAAAACAAATCCCTTTAAACAAATTGTAGAAATTACGGCTAAAATTGGTGCCTGTCAAAATGGTTGAGTCAACGTCGTTCATTAATACAAGTTCCTTGAGTACCATGGCATCTAATAATGACAGCACGAGGCATAGGACGACATTGAATTGACTAGCTGAATTGAACCATCCTCACAACCTGACTGTTTAAGAATCTCAAGTTTATGTTATCTTATTATTATCAGGAGGTTTTCAATTTGAATTCTCCCAAGTGATTTCTTTACTATATCATAACATGTTCGGTTGTCCAAAAAATATTATAAACTCAACTTCAATAATTAGATAATAATGAAATATTTTGGTGTCTGTCACTCGGATATAGAGTGAAAAATATTCTCTTGTCAAACTGTGGCGAATGTGTATTAAAATTCAAACATCGAGAATATTTAAGAATTTGCTAAATAACATTAAGGCTGGCACTAAAACATTGCTTATGGTAAGGAAGTCCGTTGTTATTTATTGACCTCATGTAAGAAATCATTGGGAAAACGTGGATCCATAAATGTACCATATATGTGAAATTGACCGCTCATCATAAAAGCTAACCAAAAATACACCAGATAGTAAATATATTGAATTCTCTGTGAAAACAAACAAGAATCCAGAAAAAAACAACAAAGAAAAAAACACAAATAAAGGTTTCTTCTAGCAAAATCGTTTCTACTTTTCTCATCAATAAACAAATATATCATCACCATTTTCAGTCTCTGGCTTCCAACACGTACAAGAAAGAAAGAAACCGCAGAGACAAAAGATTGGGAAAACCAAAACTAAAAAAAGTAAAATAAACTAAAATAAAATTAAAAAAACCCAGCTCCAAGCCAAAAATATATACAAATGGAATGGAGAACAAGATATTCAGATTCTATATTGACATCTCATGCAGCAGCTCCTTTGCTGGCTTGAACCTGATGCTGCATGTGGACTTGGGCTTGAGCAAAAGGGTGATGTAACCTTGGCTTGGTTAGAGCAGACTTTAAACTGTTGTTGTTGCTGTTGTTGTTGTTGTTGTTGGTTGTGTTGGCTGCGGCTGTGGTAACCACTCGCTCACATGAGGGGCACATGGTGAGGGTTGTGGCAGGAAGCTGCATGTAGAAAGGTTGAGAAGTTTTTAATGCTCTTAATTCTTGCAGCTCTTTTTGTAACCTTCTGTTCTCATCTGTCAGTGTTTCGCAGCATCTCTTTAAGTACTCGCAATCTACCTCTGTCTGCTTCAATTTAGTCCTGTAAATTTCATCATTTTTCCAATGCACAAATTAGTCAAAAAGAACATATGATTTAAGACCAATCAAAAACATATGATTTATGAGTGATTACAAACTCAGATTTCGACTAAATTTCCTTTTGTTATAAAGGAAGGGGATTCGAACTTGATCTCGGATTACAAGTGATTACACATATTTGGACTTGTACTATAATTTTATGTGCTCCTCTCGGTCTAGGAAATAGGATTTATGAGTGAATACACATTTTTTGGTTTTAAAAAAAGGATTAAATATATTGGGTATAGCATGAAACCTTGTTTCCTATTAAGGAATTGTTGGGTTTTATTTGTTACCAAAAATAAATTAATGTAAAATAAAATCACATCAAGGGAAGAAAAGGAAAAAAAAAAAAAAAAACAAAAGTATTATACCTTGCTCTTCGATTCTGAAACCACACTTCCACTTGGCGTGGACGAAGATTCAACTGTTTAGCCAGAGCAAGTTTTTGTTTCTGCAAATAAATTTCAAAAATTAATTAATAAATAAACTCAATATACAAGACTCAAAATAAATAAATAAATTTCTAAAATTTCTGTGTAGTTTTTTTGGACTTACAGGATTGAGAGTGCTGTGCTCTTTGAAGCTCTCTTCAAGAAAAGCCGATTGGTCTTTAGAGAGCCTGAGTTTCTTCCGAGTCGACCCGTTGTCCTCGTCATCACTCGCTCTGGAACTCGCTCTGTCAGTTTCAAGCTCCAAATCTCTCTTACTTGATCTTCCTCCATTTCCAACTCCAAAGTCCATCTGAAACGATGAAACTGTACTGTTCGGAGATGACAGAGGTGCCGCCGCATCTTCTGCCTCCTCCGCCGCAGCTACCATCCCCGGCATCCGGTTCACATCCAACCCTCTTCCCGGTCCGTCTGATGAACCGGCCGGTTCAGACACTGCCACTGAAAAAATCCAAAAGCAACCCAATATGAGAAAATAAACAAAACCCATTCAAGCCCGCAAGTTACAAAAACTTGGGTCATGTTTGGTTTCCAAGAAAATTTACCAACAAAGAAAAAGAAACTGAAATTTGGTCAAGTGGGTTTTATTTGGAAATACAAAGTTCAGATATTTTCTTTTTGATTTTGTTGGTTTCTCAGCAACCAAACAAACACAACATATTATACATATAAGGAAATAAAAAGAGAGAAGAAAATAAGCTATGGGGAAGTAGCTATTACGATTATCAGTGAGCCAGGGGAAGCGAAGCTGTGAAGAAGCATGGCTTCGAGGAACTGGGGCAGAAGGCAACAGATTAAGCTGAACAGGTGGATCTGATGAAACCCTTCTTCTTCTTCTCTCATCTTGATCATGGTCTCCTTCATGGGTACTCTCTCTACTCTCATCTGATCTTGCATTGAAAGCACCTCCCAAGCCCATGCAAAACCCTAGATCTTTGCTACCCATCTTTGGGGCTTTGTCAAGGAAAAGAAATGGCTTTGAAGCATCACCCAAACTCAGAGCTAGCTCCATATTTTTGGGGATGTTTTTTTTGTTGTTGTTGAACAATACTTGGTGGAAAGGAAGGAGATGAGGAGTTTAAAAAGAGGCCAAAGTGAACAAGTACTATACCAATAGTCTTACGAGAAGATTATGTCTATCCAATCTTTTTAATGTGTAAACACAGAGATCGACACAAACGCCCTCCTACTTCTCTCCCCTTTTTATTTCTTTTTTTTGCTTTGTGAAAAGAGTAAGATTGACCGACAAACCCAGGTTGACAAACGCACGTGAATATATTTAATTATACAACGGTTCATACACGAGACTTAGAGAGAAGAAAAGAGAGGGGTCGGACCAAAAATAAGAGACACATTTTTATCCTTTCTAGTCAAAATATTATTAGCGCATGCATGTTTGTTGCATTGCGATTCACATGTAGACAGTGATATTTCTCAAATTAAATATTATACAAGTTCGTCTGATATCATGTCTTACGAACATACTTTACGACTACAACTGCAGTTTGCAGGATACCAAATTAAAATTAAACTTTAAATTCATGTTTCTTATTTTAACTCGTTAGATTATATTGATAATTTATTAACATAACATGATAATGAATATTGTCATGCTAACTTTAAATTGAAAAATCGTATCCGAAAATTGTATGTTAGTCTGTAAGACAAGCAATTGTTTGGGAATAATACACTTCCAAATAACACAACTATAAATTGAGGGTGGGAAGAAAAGATGTGATTGTCAAGACTTTAAGAATTGAAATCAAATTGACTTTTCTGCATTAAAAAAAAGAAAAGAAAAGGAAAAAGGTACGATATATATACATATATGTGGTAGAAGAAGGCAACAGAATGTTTTATCCAAAAATATAAATTATTAGCAAAATATATGTTGCTTACAAGTAGCTTTGTTTCCATACGTGACTATTGGTCCCCCACAGACTAAATTATTGTTTCCTCACCAAACAAGGGCCACGATTATCATGACATTAATAAACGCAAACAATCAATTAAATTATAACATAATTATAATAAATAATGAACTTAGTGAAGGGCTGGGATGATGGGGGCCTGTAGTTTGTGGTGTTTTTATTTATTTATAATGATTATCATGATTGATGATCAGCATCATGATGATGGTAAGATGAGGGAATGATGTATGTGTTCTTACCAAACACAATATCACACATACAAAATGATATGGGCTGGGCATGCACTGTTGGGGTTTTGTTTGTATTCAAATGATAGCCAATTAAGCTTCAAGCTTTTGCAGTTTCCAAGTTTTCCTTATCATCAGTGACGCAATTTGAAATGAAATGACTCTGATGGCTTTTGGACCGCTGACTCACCAACCAGACCTTTCAGACCAGTGTAACTTTACCAACTTTCTACACCTATCATCTACCAATTGCCTACTCTTTCTCGGCAGCCAAGCAAATACGGGTGCACATAGCAAAACATTGGGAAATTATTATTATTATTTTTTGTCAATGGGAAGGAAGGATTAGTCAAATGGATGATTCGTCATACATTGAACATGAATTTATAAGGAGTTGAGTTATTTTTTTATTACCCGTTAATTTTGAGGTGAATGCTCAACTCTTTTTATTGTGCCAGAAAAAATTATTTCTGTTTTAGATATAACCTCAACTTCCTTCGTATCAAAATTGTGAATCCTAATTAATAATAGGAAATAAATAATTTATGATAGCAAAAATAAACTAGTCTAGAAGTTCACAATTCATTATTAAATAGAATATTTTTGTATAAATGGGTAGTTCAAAATGTACATGTAATGTAATGATACAAAGTTTGACTATTATAAATGTGTTTAATTGAGGCAGACAAAGTGATCATCTTTTACCATTCCAAGAGAAGTCCTTTTTCATTACTTGCTTTTTTTCGTATAGTTTATGGGGGCAAGCTGCTTTTGTGTCTTTTAAGCAGCTTGGCATTGGCATTGGCATAGCCATTGGTGGTGGTAGCTATAGCCATCAAACGTTGAAACTACCCATAAAAAGCCAGGGAAAAAGGGTATCCAATGGTCTCCATATACTAGCTGCTATAGCCGACTAGGCTTTAAATGCTTTTATTTTTTATTTTATTTTTATAGATTAGGGTTTGTTTGGATATTTTTTATGTTTTCAATTATTTGTGATGTTTTTGTGGTCCCACGCGCATGGGTTAGCTTTTTAAACAAGTCGTAATTAAAATACACATCCAGAGGATGTGACCAGGTCAGATATGTCATGCTTTTGGGATCATTGCAATAATTGAAGTCATGCAGGCTTTAATGATAAGTTTGAGAGAGAGAAGAGAGAGAGAGAGAGATGTGAATTATTGGGTGGGACAACGAAGTATGAGACTCTATGGAAAAGCCACACGAACAACCAAACCCTACATTCCGTAATCACCAATTTGACATTTTCACAATGATAAGGTTTTCAGATAATTGTAGTGATTAGGTCAAGGGCCACCAATTGGGTATCTGCCACGTGTAAACATTCGCTTAATAATCAATCATAGAAAAACATGCCACCTTTTGATCACGAGACTTGTTCCTTTATAATGTTCCGTGTGTTGTTCAGGAGATTTAATATGAGAAAATTGAAGGCAATTAGTACACCTGTTTGTAAAATAATGTATTCAAACTTTGAGATGTCTCGTATACGTGCACGAGCTCGTATACATGTATTTTTAGAGAAATTTCTGAGCGCGATGGTCCAAAAAAGATCAGCACGTTTAATTGGCTAATCTTCCATAATTGCATAACATATTACGTTTACAAGACTTATTTTCAAAGACTTTGTAGGGGGGGAAGAAAGAAGACACTGTGAAGCTACAATTCAAAATTGGTGATTATTTCGTAGTATGAGAAACACCTTCTGGTTTTGACTCTGGTTGAGCATGATTTTATGCACAAAATCAGAACATGTTATGTTATTGCAGTAACCTATGAATTAAATATGATGGCAAATAATGATGACCACATTCAAAGGGAAGAAATTTGGTAAAAGCTATAATTGGATTTTCTAGAAGGACGTTGGTTGAAAGTCTAATTTGTTAGTTGCTTGCTTGCTGCCGCCAGTGGACCTTTTAATTGTATTCGTCAAACCAATAGGGAGATTTCCCCAAGTAATATTAGGTGATTGGTCACTTTTAATATCGAAAGCAAATCATCTTATGCATAGATTATGCAAATCTTTCATGTGTTAAGAACAAAGGTGCGTAATTTTGGGGCTGACTCTCCATTTCCTCCTACTTGGATCTATTATATATATTCTTAGTTGCTTAGTCAAGAGGAAGGAAAAACCATACGGTTTCTTGACTAAATGATAATGGTATTCAAGGATTGAGTTCAAACCCAAGAATCGGGATGGATTTCTTGATTGTGATCTTGGAATTCAAACACTGATTCAATATAGAAATTTTGGGAAGCGACCAAATAAATTTATGTTTTTTGAGTCACGAAAACATTCATAGTCAAAGTAAGATTTTGATTGTTTACTTCCCGGTCATGCAAGGCGTGCAATTGCCACTTTGCTTGTCTCTTGCATTCTCACTTTGAATATCATTTATGTCATGTATCGTACATATGCATATTGGAGTGCCCTTGCAAAAGAAATTTGACATAACTAAGATTTTGGGTAACCTCTTGTTTTTCCCTATTTACAAGGGTTTGAGTAGTCCTCCGTAATCAAGAAATTTCACGTGTAGCCTCCCACAAATTACTGGACACATGTCAAACCCATATATAAGTAGTTGACTTGTTTGTGAGAGTGTCTCTTAAGTTGTAGGATGATTTACTGAATCTATCCTCATTTTCGAGGGTACCTAAGCTCACATTCACTTAATCATAGATGTTCATATTCTCCAAGCACGACCATCCAATTTGTTTACAAATCACATGCCAACTCTAATCACTTAGGTCCAATACACACGATAAGGACAAAGCACAATGCACACATTCAAGTGTGAGAGTTTATGCAATTTAGGAAAGTTTCCCACTAGTTCACGTAACAATAGATAATTTATTTATCAGAAATAGGGACAATTTTATTATATTCACACAACTCCTAACATATCTGACATTCTAAAAATTTGAATATAAGACGATCTATAAACTTCAACGTTATGTGTTGAAACTTTTACAAATCTATATATTGAAATTATATATATTATACATAGAATCTTCCTTGATAACATATATATTCAAAATTTACTTTAAAACTCAATGGAAAATAGGCGTCGTTACTAAAATTAAAGACATGAAAGACAGAGGCGGTCAATAGGACACGCAAAGCCAAGTTCATGTGAGAACGTACGAACTACGGAACATGCATGTATCATGTATGACAGTATAAGTAGATGTAAATGCAGTAAGGAATGTGAGTTATGGTGATGGAGGAAGGAATAGGTAGGTCAAACAAGTCATGTGACTACCGCGTGAGGTGGGGATTCATCATGGGAGATTGGGTCAGACTCAGTGGAATGACGTGAGGAGAGAGAGAGAGAGAGAGAGAGAGAGAGAGAGAGATTGATTAGGGTTAGGTTTATGGGTTATGGGCGCGAGGCAGATGATGGGAGAAGAGAAGAGAAGAGAGAGAAGAGAGAAAGAGAGGGCCAATGATCAATAATGATGGCGGTGGAGGGATGTTTAAAGTGGGACACAGTGCAGAGTCCAAAGGAGACAATATATACAGCAGCAATCATTTGTACGTCGGATCTTAATAGGCTTTCTCTTTGATTTTTGAATTTTTATTTTTATTTTTATCTTGCATTGTCGTTTTTAGTTATATTATTACTTTTAATTACCAGCCCTTCTCCATCCATCATTGTTTCTGTGGTCCCTTAACACAACCAACAATGTGACTGTTTTTGTTGATCAAATCCAAAAATGTGACTGGAAATTTGTAATATTATTGGTTCCTACTTGTTTGGTGTATCTGATAACAACAAAAATACTTGTTTGATGTATACATACGTATTATCGACCTTAAAAATTAAATCTTCCAAACTCTACTTTGAAAGATTTTCAGAGTCGTAACTCCTGTAATAACAGATATAAAACACTCTTGCCTGTTGAATTTCAACTAACACCGCAACACAAGAAAAAAAAAAAAAAAAAAAAGTTACTTGCTTAACCTTTTCTTTTTGCAATATTCTAATTAATGAAATGTTTTCTAATATTGCAATCAGGAATGTTAATTATCAAAGAAACCTTTTAAAAGACAAAATCATAAATACTGAGCGAAAAAATAGAGGCTATAAGGCTATAAGAATGAAAAAAGATACAGGCTACACAGATGCTACAAACCGAGTTGAAAGACAAAATCTGATGGAAGATACTTGTGTAGTGGATCTTTTGAGGACCTGCAAAGATTTAGATCGCGTAGGAAAAGGCAAGAGAAAGCAAGAAGTAGGTCGAGCTTTTGAGGCCCCCCCCCCCCAACCCCAAACAGTAAAAAATGGCACCAACCCCAGTAAAATATTTATGTAAAAAATTTCAACCGTAGGGGATAGGGAATGGATATATAGGGTTATTTTGCCAAGGAGGGCAAGTGTCAATTTTTTTGTAATGATGGCTTCTCTGAAGGCTTTGTCAGCCCTCTGAATGTAGTGTACGTGGGGAGTCACATACTTCGTCCCTTTTGATGCAAGTCATCCAGTCCCACGTCCCCTTCTCCTATGACCTCCCCTCCCCTAGGGTCCCCTCTTTAATTTTCTCTCTTTTCAAAAATTACTTTAAAAAAAAATAATAATAATAAAACCCTATTAGTTTCACAGTTTTATTTGAATCTAAACTCATTTGATATCCCTTTTTACCACTAGATTTTCCAAGCTGGTTGTTATTGGATCATAGATGAACAAATGGTTGTTTGCTTTTTTGCATTCAAATTGATTGTTTTGTGGTGATAGTGATGCCACCATACGAAACAGTTCATGAAAGTGATGATGGTAATCAACTAATCAAGGTGTTTTAGTCAACTAAAACCTTGAAATGATAATGGAATCACAATGACAATGTTAATATAACAGTGATTAATATATACATTGTTGGCATCATTAGTTATGTAATGCAATAATTTCTTCTATAGTTTGGTTATCATTGAATATTTGCAATGGAGAAAGTCGAAGTTCAACTAGTTGAAACTTTCACGCTAAGAGTGATTGTGAAAATTTTCTTTCTGTAAAGACAAAAATTTATTTGTATCGTCAAATTATTTAAAAGTTAAAAACATTGATTAATAAAATCGCGAATGAGTGTGTGATTCCAATTAATAACAATCTATATATAAAATGCATATAGCATGCTAATTGTTAAAATAAACATTATGACCCTAATAATTTATATCATTTACATAATTGTGTAACATGAGTGAAGAAATTATTATGAGCGCATTGCTCTTCATATCATTTTACATAATTGCACACTCTCCCTCCCTAATCCTAGGCTAAAAAGCACTTGATTAAAAGAAATAATTGTTATTTTATGATGATGACAAGATGAGAGAGCAAAGAGAAGACACCGAGGCATGCAACCCTGGAAATAGAAGGATCTTTGTTCCCCCTTAGACATCATCATTAGCCATTTGTCATGCTTTTCTTTCATTATCATAATCATCAACATTATCATCACCATCATGCATCCTATGTCCCTTCTCAACCTGGGATGCTGCATTGTGCTGGGAAAAATTGGAACACAAGCCCCCAAAAAATTCGCCAAAAAATTGCTTTTAACTGACCATAATCATAATGATGATGACACACTTTCATCAACCAAAGAAAAATTACCACTTTCAATTCAAATATGATCGAGGATGAAAGTACAAAATTTGCCCAAAAATAAAATGAGCATAGTGAAAGTATATTTATTAGTAAGTACCAATATTTGTATAATATAAGGAAAATTGTTTTGCTCTTTTGTGAATAAGAATTCACTCCCTTGTTCTTTCCTTAGACCATTTACAGTGGGATGGTTTGAAACTCAAAATTTGGGGTTTAGCCTAAAAAGTCTCGTCCAACACCTATATAAGGTCGTCAACAGGTCCATAACTCAGTGCTAAGAGCATTTACTTGCATATTAGGTTTCAAATTCATTCAAATTCAAACCTAATGGTACCCTCCTCCACCCTCTTCCAAACTTGGACAACCAGTGCCCCCCTACCCACCACATATAGGGGGATGCCAAAATTCCACCAGGGCTTTATATCTTACGGGTTCATTTTGAATCGGTCAGTTCCGTGGTGAAACCAAATTTTGCAGTTGTCCAGCTCACGTTTGCTTCGATTTTCAGAGACCTCGCATGGTGACATTTGAATTCAAACGCAACGGTAACCCTAAATTCAACGACCCAAATTTGAATACAAAGGTAAAATAATAATAATAATTAATCTAAATCAAATCCAACCATAAACCTCACCCCAAATTCTACAAATACCCATACACTTATTAAATAATCCACAAAAATTAATTTCTTCCTTTCTCACTTAACAAAGATTATTTAATTTTGTTCATTATGCTCTCATTTTTATTGAAGATGACCCCACAACTCCGAAGATGTGAATTGGAAACCACAACATCATATTTGATCATGCATCTAGTGTAAACCATTATTGATAGGTTTGTAAATGTTCATTCACCTTCTAAAACATGAAATTAGCATGATAAACATGGGCGGTTCTACATGGATGACGGCTGGGCTATTGGCCGGCCCAAGATTTTCTGAAAAATGGTACACATACATTTAGCCCATCCCAAAATTAAAAAAGAAATAAAAGAAACCCTATATCTTTAGCTACCCAGCCTATATCTCTTACATCTATTTTGTATTGCATTGCATTTATTTGTGGTTTTTATTTTTGTTAAACTTTTATTTATGTATAGAGAAGCATTGAAAAATCGTCCTTGCTGACTAGGTGTATCTTTTTATATTTATGAATGAAATTCACTCGTACCGTCGAATTTAATATATAAATTTTGCCTAACCGATTTTTAAATGAATCAACAATAGTCTTTTATTTCCAATTGCCGTTGGTTTACCATATGAAACAAAGTGGAATAATGTACTTCACCCCAATTTAAAAAACAAAAAGAAGAAAAAGGTGAATAAACAACTAGAAATATGGATTTTTTACTTTATGAAGGCTAATTGATTCTTGTAGAACTTAACATTGGATTGATATTTTGTCCTCACAACTTTACATATAAGTACTATCTCAACACAATGAAAATAATCATAACTTGACTTCTCTCTCTATTTCTTATTTTTCAAGAGTTAATAATGATGTCTTTTTTTTAAATTCTTTTTTGAACTGAATGATACCTTTTTATTATTCAATAATAAATATGTTTTGGGTAAGGACGAGGATTTATTGACCTTAGGACAAGGCCACAAGGGAATGGCTTAAAACACACTCTCCCGTGTGCTCAATCATGGCCTTAGCCTTCTCCAATCATTTTGCTCCCATTCCCTTTTCTTACACTTTCCAGGCTTAATGTCCACCATCACACCATCATATCCCAAACAGCATGTAAGGCTATAAACCCTAAATAATAATAAAATATTATCATCAACACCATCATCATCTTCAGCAAGCTGCAATACCATTTACCAGCAGTATCATCTAACATATGTTTTTAGTTTAGGTCACTAATTTAGTACCGGAAGCGAAAATCAAAAGGCAGATGCTATTTGCGCTCCTAATTTGTTACTTAAAAATGAAAACTGCGCAATAGAACAAGATTATTAGAATAGTAGTCTTTAAAATATGGGCAGTCAGTCAACAGATTGATTGGAGTTTGTTTTGGTCCGCAGAATTTGCGGACAGCCTTAGAATTCACCCCCACTACTAGTCTGTGTGCCCCCCCAGTTTATGTATACATGATAAAAACATGGCCAATCATGACATCAAAAGTTAAGAATGGGGATGCCAAAGACATAGAATTAGTAACAACATATAGATGAATAGCTCAGGTAACTGCAGGCTGTACTTAATTAACTTGAATCACGGGTACAGATGCAGTACCAAGGCATAGCTGTTAGCTTGTTGATTAGAGAGCATGTGCTTCTAAACTTCTAGTTCCAGTATTCAAAATCATTTTCAAATTGGCTATGGACCAACTCTCTAACTTGGATAGGTTAGGTTGACTATGCAAAGCCCAAGCACAACCTTGTTTGAAGGCAAATCTGGGCCGAGGTTCTCAACAACTGATTAGGCTTGGTTTAAGAATGTTGAGTCATTCTATAGTGAGAGTCTTATATACGTCCCTTAGGTCATCTCTAATTTATGAGATCCAATCTAAAATATCCCAAATTTTAGCCTAATTCTCCTTCCAATCCAAGAAAATTTAGAGGCCAAAATTGGGAAAACCCAAACTTGGAACATCCGACTTGCTTTGGATTGGCGTACTCAAGAAGGAAAAAAAAAAACCCGCAGGATTCTTGTGATGCACACACACTTTGATAAAATTGGGTGATGTTAAATTGGTCATTTATAAAGAGAATTCTCAATCCCACTTAAATAAGGAATTGTGCAAGCCTATTAAAACCCAATTAAATAAAGAGAACTCCCAATCCTATTTAAATAAGGAATTATGAAGGCACTATTAGAAGTCCACAAAATGGCAGCAGGTTTCCTTTTGTTTTCTTTGTTTGTTTGTTTGTTTGTTTTTTTTTTTTAAATAATAAAGCCTGGTCCAAAACGACGTTGTTTTGGCCAGGATTTAAAAAAAGAAAAAGAAAAGGCAGCGTGTGTTTTAAAAGCCTAGTCCAAAACTGCGTTGTTTTGGACACGATATTTTTTAAAAAAATAAAAAAGAAGGAAGCGTGCTATGCGCATCGCAGCACATCGCGTAGAAACACAAAGTTCTCTTAGGCATTTCACTGAACACCTACACTGCAACCTCAAGGCTGAGCAAATGTGCAATATGCAACACCTCTTATGGATTTTCTGGTAGGGTGAGGTGCAGCTACACCTCCTTGCACTTTAATAGGTCGGCCAATGCCCTCACCCACAACCCCCTCATTATAGCATTTCTGATGACATGTTTACTAACTTGAAATTAGATCACCATTCATGAGAGCTACTTTTTATTTATTTATTTTTATTTTTATACAAACTATATTGGAGGAGGGGAAGATTCAAATATATGACTCGGGTGTATAGGTAAATGCTTTTAACCACTTGAGTTACAAATTCTTTGCTTCATGAGAGCTAGGGACGGACCTATGCTATGTACAACCTGGGCTATAGCCCAGGTTAGGTTTTTTCTTTTCTTATAGTTAGTGTTAATGTTTAAGCATATATGATGAAAAGTTGTTGGCATTGCTAGGGTAAAATAGGCCTTTTAAACAAATAAAATAAAATGATATGTTCTCAAATTAAATTTAAATATCTCTATGATTAATTCCATAAGCCTCCCTCAAGAGTTTAGTCAAGCCTAAAATTTAACAGTCTAGTAAGGTAAATCTAGCCTACCCCATTTTGAAATGCTGGGTCCATCCCTGATGAGAGCTACTTTAAAAACAAAGGAATGATTGGTAGCTATAATTAAAAATCAATTCATAAGTAAGAGGAGCTCATGTAAGTTGTGAGCAAGTCCTAAATGTGAATTCATGTGAGTCTCACAATGAAGTTCACATGCATCTACAGTTAAGAATTGATCACGATGCCCAGGTTTTACTTACCTTATCAAAATGCAATCCTTGACATTATATTATTCTACTTAAAGGTTATGATGCAAACAAATTAAAATTTCTAAGGGCTTTGGTTTAGGTTTCTCTAATTGTAGGTCCGTTAGTTTATCGCATTTACCATATTTTGACTCCTAACACGTGTTGTATTTCCATACTTGCCCTTTAGTTTCTAGTTTTCTTTATACTTCCATTTGGGCTCCTTAGTTCTATTAACTTTCGATTTTAGGTGAACTAACTTTCAAATTTGAAGCTCCTTTTTGTCTAAACTTGTGAGTAACAATGGTAATACGGAACTTGGGATTGTAGATCGCGAATATTTATTTTTTGTGGTGTTGAGAGTTATTTTAGAGTGAGATCTATGGTAAGTTTTCTTCCAAATTAATGATGTTTGCTTCCAATTAAGTGAGATTCCAAGTTATGTTCGATGAGGTTTGTTTTGAGTTTGAGTTGTATTTATGATATGTGGGAATATGGATGTATTTATGGTATGTTTACTTATTTTGAATGAGGGAAAATCATGAATCGAGAAAGTAAGGAATTGGGGAGAAAATGCACGAGTATGAGATCAACTACGAACTTATGATCAATCTAATTCTTGGTTTGTCAAGTATTAGATTACAAACTTTTATGTAGAACCCATATAATTTTTTATTCATTTTTTGTTAATAAACACACTTGAATTTCGAGAATTAGAATAAGGATTGGAGAATTTGATTTCAGTAGTCGATGATATTTAACATACAAGTTCTAGCGCAATTGGAACAGTCTTTGACTTGTGTCGTTTTTTGTCAATTTTAGGAAGCTGTTTTTTTTGGGTGATGATGGTGATTTGGGATGATGTGTGAAAGTTTTATATATTTCTTTTTGGGTGAAATTAGAATATAGGATTTTTTAAATAAAATTTTTGGTTGATTTTATAATTGTTATGAGATATTTTGTTTTGTTTTTGGGCATGGGCTTTTGGACTCGCTTTCGGTTTGGATTTGTGCTTCTTTGGGTCTGGGTCTGGGCTTGTTTGTTCCAAAGGCATGTCTTGTAATTTTGGGGTGTGTTTATTTAGCGTCGGGAGGGTATCCTCTCTCCAAGTCCAAGGACAGCATGTATGAGATTTTTCTGATGAAGTCTGTCAATATTCCAAACAGTAAGTCGAGACCCTAGAGAAGATCAATTAATCAGAATGACAATGATAAAGTATTTACAGGCCATGTTACTTTAAATTAAAAAAAAAACAATGTGGATGGAGATAAGTGCAGAAACTAGGATCATAATGAAACTTGCACATAGTTTTGGCACTCAGTTCTTACTAATTCAGGGTTATCTTGGACACAGATTCTCAAGACATTGACAATGTGCTTTGCATCCATTCAAAATTGGCTCATCTGGTGTCTCAACTTTTGGTGGAAGACACCCTGGTTTATAATGAACCCCTTCAGCTCTGACAGCAATGAAAATGGTAAGAAAAACCTTTACCCCACAATTTACTAATGATTTACTGCTTTACCGTACAATACACCTGCATACATTGCTCCGCAAAAAAACCACTTGAATGTAAATTCAAGTGGTTTGGCGGGTGCAGTTAAAAGTAAAATTCACTTGAATGTTGATTTATGATACAAAAAGTATGCAGAGTTGATCCTCTCTCCCATTCTTTCCTCTGCTTTTACAAACTATAGCCCTCATTAAAAGATGATAGGGATGATTATTTTGAAAGAGAATTAGATGGCACAAATTGTCTTGCCTTTCACCATCTTCGAGCAAAAGCCTCAAGAACAAGGTAACTCTCCATTTTCATGTGAACCCTTTACTGATGATAAGATTGTTTTTAAAATCAGTTTTTGGGTTCCAAAGAAAGATCCTTTCTCTTTGTGTCCTTCCATCAACAGGGTGATCACCGAAGAATGGAAAGTTTTTTTTTTTTTTTCCTTCTGGACTCTTTTGCTCAGACTGGAATCACATGAAAATTATGTTTCGAGGAATAATGATCATGCCATCATATCATATCATCGTCTACTGAGAATTTGAAGGGCTAGAATTTCAGAAATAGGAGAGGGAAAAAAGTTGTTAAACAAGGAATGTGAAGATCCAAATCCAAAATGCTTAGAAACAATCGTCTATCAACGTTGGGAACCTCAAAGATATGGGAGAAAATTAAATTTAGGAAGGAGAACAGATAAAACTAGAATTAAAATGTAGATTGTTTGTAGGGTTTAGTTTACAAATAAATTCTACTAATCCAGTTCACTCTAAGGATTCAGATCCTTTCTACTTTGTGCAATGAAACGGTTCGGACGATAGATTTATATCTTTGTCCATTCATGTCACGGTTTGTTGGTGATGGTTGCAACATGAAAACAAGAGCAAAAAACCATAGAATATGACATTCCTATATTTCAACATATAAAAAAAAGACATGACTATTTTATGCTTGAATTCAATACCGCCGGTCATAGATTTCCCATGATTTTACCAGTGGTTTCCTGAATTATCAGAGCTGGCGATGCTCACAGAGAAACCAGGATCAATCACATAACTGACAGAATCAAACAAGATACCGAGAATGGAATGAGAACACCGGGTACAGACGCAAATACATTAGAATTTTTTTTTTTTGAATAGAAAAAAAATTGAGTTAATGACTTCAGGTCATTTCAATGTTGAGGGATTTGTTCGACAAGTTTATGCATATTCAACATATTAAAAGCTTAACCAGTTCTTCAAGTTACACACGATCATAGGTACAAAAGTTATGTACCATCTTATGAGCAACTACAGAACAAGTTTTCCACCACTGAATCAACTTGATGGGCATATAGCAAGCAAGGAGGTTTTATATGATGCCTTGATATCCAATAGAACAAAAGGATTAACAGAAAAAAAAGATTTTAAATATTCTAGAGAATTACAGCAAATGAACGCTGGCATAAGAAGTTCATGAGTTTATTTACAGTGAGAACTATGAAACCAGTCTACTAGTAGTACAACTCTGATTTGCCATGCAAATTGGAAGCCTAAGATCCTTTATAGGTTAAGGGAGGATCATTATATTGAAAATTAAAACCAAATAATTCATGCAGATAGATAAGGAAGTTCCATAATCACCTCATCAAAATGAAACGACAAAGGTTGTGGCAAAAGGTGAATACTTCCTAGAGAGTAAACTGGGAAGAAGTAATACAAAGGCACTTAGGAGGGGAAGGGGTAATAAAATAAAAGTCAAAGAGCACATATAAGATACTGTTGGTGAAGTGAAGAAGATGCTTTCAGTTCAATCTTCTCCTTCGGGGGGCACGAGAATCTCCACTGTCCATGTCTGAAACCCTTGACGCATCATTTCTTCTTCTCGAAGATGAAGTTGAGAGGGAAACCATGGAATCAATTTCCACAGCTGTGTCCAGTTGACTCTCTGAATTTATAACAGCTGCAATACTTGAGAAAGAATCTCTATCATCAACTGGTGCAGGCTGCTGCTGCTGCTGCTCTTGATTTCTACCTGTCGATGTTGGATGGCTGCGGAAATATGCCTCAACTAACCTTTCAGCAGAACTCAATGCAGACGAGAAAGAAGAAAATGCTGCTCTATGAGATTGTGATCTTCGAAGTTGCAATAACTGAAGCCGGCGGTTTTCTCCTGTTTCAAGGCCAGTCATGCTGCCTTGTGTTAAATCCACAACATCATCTGCAAGTGCCACTGGATTTTGTTCTCTGCGCAGTCCTCGAGATGTCAGAATCCTATTTAACAAAGTACTAGTTCTTTCTGCTGTTTCCCGGGCATTCTCAGGCTCCAGTGGCTGAACAATATCCCGAGTCAAATCAAATCTATTTCCTAGACGGCGAATCATCTCCTCAACTGGAAAATTAAGTGCACTCCTCTGAATGGTTTGTCTCAGACTTTCAACCCGCCGCGCTTGAGGCCTAAGAGGGATCTTTGAGTCGTCATCTGGCTCACGCATAGTGTTCCCATGACCATAAATTGGGGTCACATTCTTGATAGTTACCTCTCCCTTACAAACTGGACACTCCTTTGCATCTGAATGCACATGTAACCATCGGTAAAGGCATGGCCAACAAAACAAATGACCACAACAAGTTACAACAGGGTCCCTAGCCAAGTCCAAACAAATATTACAATCGAAAAAACTCCCATCATTGCCGCTACCCTTTTCAACATCATCCTTATTGTCTGAAGTCTCATTTTCTGAAACCCCATTGTTATTTTCACACATTTTGGGCACGTCGCTTGTTCTTTCTTCTGCGGTAACACTACCCTCACCTGCTTGTAATGTACTTGAATTACCAGAGTTGACCATCAATTGATTCAACTCCATGGAAATGTTTTGCCCTTCAGGGTGCGCCCATCTCCAATGTCGGGCCCTAATACCCACAGGTTCCGCAATTCTGTGGATAGGTGCTTCAATCCAAGCATCCAAATTTACAGGCTCATTCGACGCGGATGCTGGCTCGGGACCAGGACCCAGATTCAGGTCAAGGTTCATTGCGTCAGATGTCTCCTCGCCCATCACAAATTGACCCAAGACGCTTATTACTTTATCACAAATCTAACAAACCCAGATAAAAAACCCTAGCTTCATCACAAAATTGAAGAAACCCACATCACAGAACCATAAAAAATACCAAAATTGAACAACAAATCCTCATTTGGTGCAAAGTCCAAAACCCCAAATCAAAAACCCTATTCTTGATTACAAATATGAACGAACTCCCATAAAAAACCCATAAACAGCCACAAAATTGAAGAAACCAATATGGGAAAAAAAACCCTAATTGGAGTAAACCCAAATCGGAAACTTCATCCAAAACACAGAAATCAGCAAGTCAAAGCTGAGTTTAGGTCATCAAGATGGTGACTTGGAGGCAATGGTTCCATGATATCAGTTTCTAGATTGTAATTAGGGTTTCAGAAGCCGATAAATGGAAAAAGAAAAACGAAAATTGAACACCTGGGTCGTGATGAAACGCCGTTGATGGTCAGTTAAAGCTGAAGCAGGAGTGAGCTGAGTCTGGCCCGAGTCGACTCGCCATGGATAACCCTCTCTTCTCTGATTAGCGATCTAGTCCACCCAAGAGGAAGAGGGAGAATGGGTAGAGATAGATTGATGAGTGTGTGCAATGAATTTAGGACAGGGTAGGAGAGAGAGAAAGACAGAGAGATGATCCTTTGCGTTGGCGTTTAGGAGGTAAGGCCTTGTTTGGAGGATGATGATTGTGATCAACGGCAGTGATGAAGTCTGTGGACCAGCTTTTACCACACATCTAGTGGCTCAGAGTGAGTTTTCACCAGGCAGGTGGTTTCTTGTTTGCAGAACTGGAAAGTGACGTGTAATTGAACTTTCAACTGGCTTTGGAACATCTTAGATACATGGGATCATGTCTCATCACCTCATGCCATGTAAACTAGTTTTTGGGTCCTACGGATATGAGTGTGGGATGACTGAGAGTGGGACGACTGAGATTTTAAGCTCTTGGGTCATGTTGGATGATGGAAGTGGGACATATATTCTTATGGAAGTTCATTGTGTGGTTGTAATATGTAATTTTGGAATGGAGGGTATTAGAATGGACTTACCTAAACTAAAGTTGGGACATACTTTGTTTCCATTTCTACAAGCTGAATTAAAAAATGCGATATTCACCACAATAGTGGCGGAACTATAAATTTTTCTTAATGGAAGTTGATCGAGATGAAAATGCTTTTATATGATAATAAAATATACTTTCATCCATGAAAGACAACATTGTACATAGCCGCCTTATATGTATAATAGCATCAATACAACTAACTATATCCACTTTTATGTATTCAATCGAATTGTTCAAACGACATCATTTAGTTAGTGTTGTTGGCGTGAGCCATAATTCAGGGATCCCGTGATCCCTAATTTCTTGGTGTAATTCACGTTACCTAATTAGACTCATTACCTAGTTAGGATTCCTTGTAGGGAAAGTCAACTTGTACTTGTATATATATCCTCATCTTGGAGAAATATAATATTCTGTCCTTAGTTTGAGTTAGTATCAGAGCCGGTTAACCCCGGTCTCACAAACAAAAAATACAAACCTTATTCATCGGCATCCTCTAGCGCTAAATAGAAAAAAGAAAAAAAAAGAAAAAAAAAGACCTAGCTACCGTAAAACAGCGGCTAAGCCCTTGTCATCACAAACCTAGTGCGGCAAAAGACTCCTACAACACCAACCCATCCAAACTTGTTCTCTCTCCTCCATGGCTTTCGAAGATACCCCAGACAACTCCACCATAGTAGCAAAATCCAGTGCTTCAGAAACCTGCAAAAATCTTGACATTGCACAACCAATTGTTACACTTCGCAATGATACTTCCGCTTCCCCATTCACCATACTGTTGAATGGAAAGAACTATAACACTTTGTTGAAGATGATGTTGCTTCATGTGTTAGGACATGGAAAAATAGTTATTTGACAAGGAAGGTGGCTCAAGTGGAGGCCGACTTTGATTCGTGATGTATTGAGGAAGTCATTGTTAAAGGATGGTTGATAAAAATCATGGAACCTGATTTCGTAGAATTGTTCTTAGATCTACCAACATTTAAAGATGTTTGGGAGAGTACAACCTAGATTTATTATCACACGTCTGATGAGTAGCAGATTTTATGAATTACGGTGTAAAGCAACCCGTATTATTCAAAGAGGTCGTGATATTGCATCATACTTTGCTAAGCTCAAGAGTGTTTGGTTGGAACTAGACCGTCGTCATCCAATCAACATGAAGTGCCCCGATGATGTGAAGATTCGACAGGTTGAGATACAGAAAGACCGTATTTATGATTTTCTTGCAGGTTTAGATGATGAGTTTGATAAAATTAGAGGATATTGATGAGGTTGAGTCTATTGCCAAAATTAGAGGAGTCGTTTGCTTTTGTTCTTAAAAAGGCCCAACGCCGGGAGATGATGCTCAAGAAGGATGGAAAGACTGAATCCTCTGCTCTCATGGTTTCGAAAGCCCCTATTGCTAGCTTTTCTTTTCCCCGTCCAACCCCTGAGGAAAAAGAAAACATGCATTGCACTTACTGTAATGGGAACCGTCATACAAAGGCCACGTGTTTCATAAGAATGGGTTTTCGGAGTGGTTCCTTGAACGCCAAAAGCAATGAAAGGCAGCTCATGTGAAGGAAAAAAAAATGGCGGGAGCGATGTAGCTGTTGTCGCTGCAACTGGCCAGTCTTCCGTTTGCCCGGTCTCTAGTGCTACCTCGGGTGTCTCACCCTCGCCCACGACAGCTCCTTTAGTTGATGATTCTCTTACTGTTCTCTCTTAGTTATCCATTTAGTTGACTGCGAACGTAACTAGGGAAAAACTTTGGTGCTTTTCGACTAATGAGATACATGTTGGATTATCTATTCAGGTGCTTCTGATTATATGACCTATGATAAATCCTTTTTTAATTCTATGACTGCTCCTACCAAAACAAGTGTGGTTATTGCCAACGGCGAATCTAACTCAGTTACTGGGGCTGGTTCCATCACACTTACTCCTGCCCTCTCTTTTATAAAACTTTGTTTGTTCCTACTTTGTCCCATTATTTATTATATGTTGGGAAAGTTACCGGACAGTTAGATTGCTGCGTGCTCATGTTCTTATCTTTTTGTTTGCTTTAGGATGTTCAGACCAGGGAGATCATTGGGCATGGTACTAAGAGAGGAGGGGCTTTACTATGTGAATAACATTGCATCGGATTGTGTTTATCAGGTTCGGGCGTTGTCAGTGAGAAGCAGATTTTCTTATGGCTTCCGTGGTTGGGTCATGTTTCCTTTGGTTATTTGCAGTCTTTGACTCCATCTCTATTTAGTGGAGTAAAAATTTCTGATTTTCAGTGTGAGACTTGTATTCTTGCAAAAAGTCACCGAACTTTTTATCCACCTAGTTTGAATAAAAGCATATCTCCTTTTGATTTAATCCATTCAGATGTTTGGGATCTATCTCCGATTACTACTGTCTTTGGTGTTCGATGGATTATGATCTTCATTGATGATTGTACTCGGTTAACTTGGCTTTATGTTATGAAACATAAAAGTGAAGTTGGTTCTTTATTCAATATTTTTTACGAGATGATTCAAACATAATATTCTTGTTCGATTAAAGTGGTTCGTTTAGATAATGGAGCGGAATTTGTTAACCACACGCTCGCAGACTTTTTCAATGAAAAATGTATTCTCCATGAAACTACGTGTCTGCAGACCCCATAACAGAATGGTGTGGCTGAATGCAAAAATCGCCATATTCTTGAGACTGCCCGAGTTCTCCTTATTGTGGGGCGTGTTCCCCAAACCATTTGGACCATAGCTATTCAGTATGCTATCTACCTTCTTAATCGTCAGCCTTTTCATGTTTTCTTTTTTAAAACACCACTTCAGACATTGGCTGCTCATGTTCCTATTTGTTCTCATCTTAATCTCACTCCGCGCCTTTTTGGTCGTGTGGCGTATGTCCATCTCAATAAATCTCACCAAACCAAGTTGGATCCGTGTGCCTTCCGCTCTGTCTTTGTGGGTTTTGCACCTCAACAAAAAAGTTATCGGTATTACCATCCCTTTAATCCCAGCTTTTATGTTACTATGGATGTTACGTTTATGGAGAACAATGTGTTTTTTCTGTCAGACATGCCCAATCATGTCCTTCAGGGGGTGAATCCAGTAAAAGAAGCACATAATTGGTTTGAGATAGAAATACGATGGAAAGAAGCACAAAATAGTGCATTGGAATTCAAGCCGCTCAGCTTAGCCGAGTTGAGCCAAGTGGCTGTTGGAAGCAGGCTACCGATTGGTCGAGCCGAGCCGAATAGTCTAGTTGAACTGGACATCAGCAATCCCGAATTGGAAAGCAGCGACCCTCTCTCTTGTCCATACCTGTTCATGCTCTACTAAACTTCCTTCCTTCAGATCCTAGTACTTCTAAAAATATTTTTGAAATTGTGAAAAAATTATCCGCACTAGCAAACAGGGGAATACCACAAGACAGATTCTCACCAGAAGGCAAGGTGAAATTTGTCATTGATGGTTATGTCTCCACACACATATTGTCTCCTCAAGCTAAAGCATTTGTCAGTCAGATGGAAGGAATTAAAATTTCTAATAGATTGGAAGAAGCTTTGCAAGACCCAAAATGGGTGGAAGCTATGAATGTGGATATGGAGGCCTTACAGAAGAATGGAACATGAGAGGTAGTTCCGCAAATTGAAGGAAAGAAACCTGTTGGATCGATGGGTGTACGCAGTTAAGCGCAAAGTTGATGACACAATAAACAAATATAAAGCAAGACTTGTGGCCAAATGGTATACGCAGACGTATGAAGTTGATTATCAGGATACGTTTGCACCGGTGGCAAACATGAATACGATGTGAGTTATTGTCCTTAACAGCTAATTTAGATTGGCCTCTCAAGCAATTCAATGTGAAGAATGCCTTTCTGCATGGAGAGTTAGAAGAAGAAGTGTACATGGACATACCACATGGTTATGGGTTGTCTTATAACAATGGGAAGTTGTGTAGGTTTCGAAAGCCCCTTTATGGATTGAAGTAGTCTCCGCGAGCATGGTTTAGGTGATTCACTGAAACAATGGAGAAGTATGGATATCATCAAGGTAACTTGGATCATATCCTATTTATCAAACGTAAGAATGGTAAGATTACTTTGCTGATAATTTATGTCGATGATATGGTAGTTATTGGTCATGGTGTTGTTGAAATGGGTAAATTACAAAAGTACTTAGCATCAAAGTTTGAGATGAAGGAAGGGGCTTTGAAGTATTTTCTGGGAATCGAAGTTCTACATTAGGTTACCTCACTTTCATTAGGGGTAATTTGGTTACATGGTGAAGTAAGAAGCAGAATGTAGTGGCTTGATCTTGAGCCGAGGCAGAATACAGGGGCATATCATATGAAGTTTGTGAGCTTATTTGGCTAAGGATACTCCTGTCCGAAATTGATTTTTCACCAAAGAAAGTCATGGAACTTTATTGTGACAACCAAGCTGTGAGAGAGATAGCAAATAATCCAGTTCAACATGATAGAACTAAGCATGTTGAAGTGGATATGCATTACATCAAGGAGAAGTTGGTGGATAAGCTAATCGATATACCATTTGAAGAGTCAGAAGAACAGCTGTCAGATATCTTAACGCATGCAGTATCTGCAAAGGTTTTTCATGACTCACTTGACAAATTAGACATAGAAGATATCTATTCTCCAACTTGAGGGGGACTGTTGGCATGAGGGATCCTGTGATCCGTGATTTCCTGGTGTAATTCACGTTACCTAATTAGAATCATTACCTAGTTAGGGTTCCTTATAATTAGCTAATTACTTTTCTTTGTAGGAAAAGTCAACTTGTACTTGTATATATATATCCTCATTTTGGAGAAATATAATATGGGTTATTTGTTTTATTAGTCTCTGAACTTAGACCTGATTTTTATTTGAGTCCCTCAATTTAATCATTCCCGTGGTCTTTTAACTTTAGTTTCGTTAGGACAAATGGTCATTCCGTCAATTTTGTTAACTTTTTTTCTGTTAAATGCAGGGATAAAATGGTATTTTTGTATTATTTTTAATTTTTAATTTCTGAATATTCCTTTCACCCAAAAAATAAAATTTAAAATTTAAAACTAAAAATTTAAAAATCTTATTCATATCCTGAGTCAAACTAAAAATTAAAAATTAGTTCTTATTCCTAAAAACTTGAATTTTTTTTTCTTTTTAATTAATTTTAAATTAAAAAAATTAAAAAAATAATTTTAGCCCTGCATTTAATAGAAAAGTTAATAAAATTGACGACAAGACCATTTGTCCTAACAAAACTAAAGTTGAAGGACCACAGGAACAATTTTGAAAATTGAGGGACTCAAATGCAAATCGAGTCTAAATTCAGGGACTAATAAAATGAATAACCCAATATAATATCAATCACAATTATTCAATCATGTTTTTAGTTTGAATACTGTCATATTAAAATAAACAAATAAATACATCGAAGACCTACTATAACTAGGGGTGAAAACTTGTAATTTGATGTATTATCTCACACATTGTTTTATGGTTTGAGTTTTCCATTACTTAATTCGAATTCATATTTAACACGATCCACTTAGACAAAATAAATATGTTGAGTTAGTATTAAAAACGAATAACTAGATTAATTTTGATCAACCAAGCTTGAGACTTCTTCTAATATAAAGAAGAGTTTATTTTTATTTCAAAAGTTTAATAAAGTCATCCTGATTGAAACCATCGTCAACATAATATGTTAAATATATAACACAAATGAGAAATGTATACATTTTCCTGCATCCCTCCTTCACTTCTTTGATGTCTAGTCTCTGTCACCCTCTGTCCTCTCTCTTTAACTAAAAACCAAAAGCAAAAAAAGCGAATATTACCAAATAAACTAAAGATCTTTCTAGTTGTTGACATAAAAAACGTTGATCAAAGATGACTGAAGTATTGGACCCAGCTGTGTTCCACTCATGTTCATCACTTTAACCTCCATTGACCTTCTTACAATCCAACCTAATCTCCCCATTACTTCCCAACAATGGACTAATATTTCCCATGTTGATCATTGACTGAGCAAAGCTCTGAAAGAAGGCACTCTGGTTGCTGCTAAAGCTATTAACAATAGAAACTGTTGCAGCCCCGGTCGTCGAAAACAACTCCTGATCTGATTGCAGAAGACCTTGATTGTTCTGCAAGTTGCTGAAGTAGTTATTGTCAAAGGTATCCGGAGTTGTGGGGTCTAAGTTGGCCAAAGCTGTTCCACTCCCATTCTGTGGACATGTTTGCTGGAGAGTGGTCAAGTAGGAAGAGTTCAAAGTTGGGTCAGGATTGCCAGTGCCATTGAAATTGTACAATCGGTTGCTAAATCTTTGACATTGAGCTCGCCCAAATGTATGTGCACCTGCAACATTGGATAATAACATGATTGATTTATAAAAGGGTTGAATTAAAATATAAATTAGAATATAAAATAATAATATAATTAAGCTGCATAGTTACCAGATAATGCAACAAGATCGTTGGTGTTTAGGCCAAGAGCAGAAAACTTGGAGGTAATGTTGGCTAAGCCTTCAAAAGGAGAGGGAATAGAGGTGTTGGCTCCAGCTTGGTTTGCAGTTAGACTGTCTCTTCTCCCCAGTAATACATTCCATGAAATACCTCCTGACTGCCAATTTAGGTCAATTAAAGTCTATGCCATGAGCCCTTTATAAGATTCCACTATATATCAAATCCGAGCCTTTTTGGATTGGCTCGAAGGGCTTTGGTTGTGAAATCAAAGCCCATTTGGTTTAGCCCAAAGGGCTTCAGTTTGGACTTCATTCTTTGATTTCGTAATCGAAACTCTTTCTAGTTAACTGGAAGGACTTAGATTTCACAGCCAAAACCCTTTCAATCTATATTGAAGCGGTTTTAATTCGATTTCCTTGATTTCAAAATCGAAACACCCTTTGAGTCAACTGAATGAGCTTCGATTTCACCGGGAATTCAAAAATTTGAAATATTTGTGGACATATGCTTAAGAGTTATACACAAACACATGATTGGTAACTAAAAATTGGATACCATGCCTTGTTGACTCACCAAAGAAACAGAAGCTTCAGCAGCAAGGGCCAGAATGTCAGCACAAGATACTACAGCAGGGCAAGAATTTTCCACAGCAGTCTTGATGTTGTCAACAACATCAAAGCCTCGAGTGGAGTTGGTGTTTGGGGCTGCATCTTTCTCACTCAGCTGTATGCTCCCACCCTTGTCTAGCAAGATTGAAGCATCACATCCCTGAAATACCACTGAAAACTTGAGTTCTAGCTACATCAAAAAACTGATAATAATTAAGACAAGTGTGAGAAAAAAAAATCAAGCTAATTGTTTTTACATTGACAAAGCAATCGTGGAAATGAAGACGAATAAGGCTAGCTCCAATCCTGGAATCAGATTGCAAAGCTTGTTGAACCACACTGCGGACAATAGTGGTTACATTTGGGCATGTGGAAGAGTAAAATGTAGTGTTCAATTGAGCATTGGATACATATAGCATTAAGAGTACAAATGTGGTTGCCAATGGCAAGGAATAAGTTGTTGAAGAAGAAGAAGACATTGATTTGTATGCTAATCAGTGAAATGAGTTGTAATTAGTTAGGGGCTAATCATGGAACCAATTTATAGAAGCATGTCACATCTCATTCAGCTTTAATAATAGACATAAAAGTCAAAAGGTGGGTGATTATTATGAGGCTCAACGTAGCAAGTAAGAAAAGCTAATTTAACATTATAAGATTCTTGCAATATTTTTTTTTTTTGTAGGAGTTAGGCTGTACGAAGTTTCCAAAATAAAAAACTATACTATTGCGTTGACACGTTATTTCCGTTTGCTATATATACGTTAAAGGGTTATAGAATCATACACTAGTAGCCTAGTATGTATGTTAATAAAAGAGTGGTGAGTTTATGCCATATATGTTCTCCTAAGCTTGGGATTCTTTTGTGTTTCTATTGTTCCGATATCATAGAAGTATTGTTAAAGCGTCAAATCACTTCTAATATAACTAAAACTTACAACCGTTGATAGCGTTGTTAGTTACAATTTTTCTCGTCCATGTGAATGACTAAAGACTGTTGATTAATGTATTTCCGCACCGTAAAACTCATAAAATTGAGAATCGAGAATTTGTATGAGCGAATGTTCTGGCATTTTCCTATCTACTAGTACTGATTACAATTGACTTGTATGCCGACACTTTGATTTGAAGCCTACAGAATTTTATGCATAGTTTGTGAAACATATTTGATGCGATTTTTGAGAAAGAAAGCTAAACTAATAAAAGACCTTCTCCCTTAGTGTACTGTCAATTGATGTATATGTTTGCCAACTGAGGGTGGAGCCACTTCACTGCCGAATGACCCAAGTAATTCTGCGCAATTTGGGGAAGGTCTGTCTGGTGAGTTAATTCTTACCAAATTCCCCAGAATTTTGATACTTTTACTTTTGCACCCAAAGTAATAAATAATCTCAGAATTTGTTTCTGTGAGAAGCGACGCAGGCTAGAGCATTGCCACCATTTTTCTTGTTTTAAAACAAGCAGCAAGAAAGAGGGAAAATAAATTTGATGGGTTTGAATGATTCTTCAGTTTAACCAAGCCCTACTGGTTTCTTTTGGCAGTATATATATACACGTGGGTTGGTGAGAGTTGTTGGCATTTTACAACCAATAATATATTCGATGAGATTACTTCATCATATAATTTCCCAATCAAAGGATTTTAGTGTATATATATATATATATATATTTGCATGTCAATGTCTACAAAAGAACTTTGAATTTCATGAAATTTCTTCGGAACACAGCTTCAAATTTGAATTTGGTTAACACAAAATTTAACCAAAACAAGTAATATAGTCAATAAATTTGAATTGATTGCTGGTCTGCCTCTGGCGCATTAGTAGACTTACACCGACATTCCATGACAAAGATGTACAAATGAACTGTGCGCATTTGATAAAGTTTCCACCCTATTATTAATTCATGTTCATCTTTTATCTTTCCTCATCTACAATATGCTTTGGTCCTGGCCACAGCTTTCCGATGATTGTGATAAACGGGAAAAATAACAGGTGCTGTTATATTTGTTTACAACAAAGAATTTATAGTTTACGTAGTTGAGAAGAGTTAGACTTCGTTGGCCGCATATGATTACATTACACGGAAAAAATATGATATTAGCACAACAAAAATGACCTTATGGCATTATGCGTCGTAAGTTGTCTAGTCATTTGCCAAGTCCAGCCAAAAATGATTGTTTATAAATTTAACCAATTATTAGCTGAATGGGCTGGACATTGTGTTGGTGCAACCTTGAATCTAACATGGACACCGTTTGGGTATGTATGTCTCTTGGCTTGGTGTTCAAGAATTAAACAGGGGATTTTGAAAGAAGGCGCCGCACCCGGATAAACCACGAAGACATGAAAAGTTTGACAGAACCACAAAAGCTTGGTGTTCAAGAATTAAACAGGGGATTTTGAAGGAAGGCGCCGCACCCGGATAATCGCAGTTGCTGTTATGCCTAAAGTGAAAAAAAGAGAGGCTTATTTGGTATATCTCTCTCACAGATAAATTAATAAAACGTATGCATTGTTTTTTAGAAAGTTTCGGATTGTATTAATAAATCAACAAATATTTATTAGTCATAAATAGCCAATAGAAGCTAATTACAAAGAATCATTACAATTACGAAAAAATCTAATATTAAGACAATCTGGTACGCCTAATAGCGGCTTTGGGGTGTGCAAGGTGAGCCCTTGCACAGGGTTCTGATTTTTTCTTTTCTTGTTTCACCATATATATTATCTTATTATTATGTGCCATATATTTGTTCTAACTTAATATATGATATATCCACCTCCAAAAAGAAATTACGTCCAACGGCTATAGGTTTATTTTATTTTACTTGGTTAACCATGAGTTTTTGATTTTATGTTCCTTGTTGAATTATTTGTTGAGTTTTTCTATTTAAACCTCACACTTTTCTTTGTTCACCCCAATACTTAAATCATTAAGCTCTTAAGTTTTATTATTGTGTAAAAAGACAAAAAAGGTCATTCAACTTAATACTTAACCCTAGTACATTTATATACACAGCCACCACCTCTTGATATTAAGTTTTAGAAAAACACAAACTTCTCTACACCTTATTGCCAGATTACTCTTCACTTTTAACCTAAGAAACCTACTACACTCTCATTTTCTCTTCACAAACCCCAAATACAGTATGCAAATAGTGGCTTGTGGGTCGTCAATTGAGGTATGTAATGTGAGATTATTTATTGGTTTGGGACTCCTCCCAAAATTAGTGAGGATGCTATGATCAAAGGCTTGTTGTAATTTTTTGTTTGTTATCAATACATCGTTTATCTTATAAATAAAAAAAAACTGAAGAACATTGCATACACATCATTGACTAATATTATATTGCTTGATCATAAGTAATGTGATGTTGAGGTGAATATAGAGTGGTGAGGGGCAAGATAACGGGCTGTGAGGTTGATGATTTATTATTATTATTTTTTATGATGGGTGTATTTAGGGGTAATTTGGGAAGATAGAGGGGGGTTTTAGTAGAAATTGTGAAAATTTGAATTAGAAGTTGGGGTGAACTTAGAATATGGGGTGGACAAAGAGAAGTGCGGGATTTAAATAAAAAAAACTCTTATTTGTTTGATAATCTTGTATCTATATATATAAAGCAAAAGACAGAGAATGGTGAAACATTCAAAATACCAGAAAATGCCCTTAGTTAATGCAAACATTACAAATTGAAATTATTAATTAAATGAGGATAATATGGTAAATTCAAAATTTTTCGTATTAAAAAATTAAAAATAAAAGAAAATTCAGATAATGGATCCTATTTTTATGGAACACAACTATCCATTATCTTTTTTAATTCTAAAATAAATTTAAATTTTTTTTTAAAAGCCTCTTGCAGGCGCGGAAGCGCGTGCAGAGAGGCTAGTAATATTTAAAAAATAGATATTGATGAGTAATTTTAAATTTACTATGAATATATATGGTCTAATTATATATATATTTGTTCAAGGCCTTGTTTTAGGAGGTCTTATTATTAATTTTGTGGCCCCTAAAATCTCAGAGTCGCCCCTGGGTGCGCCTCAATTAACCATCATCTTGGATCGAATAAATTTGCTGAAATAGGTATTCCAACTAAGATTGTAACGCTGGACCAATTAAAACGTATACTATGCATCTATGGTGTAAATAAATACACTATTCAAGGCTATGTATAAGTGGTATGATATACGTCATTGAACAAAACGTAAAGTAGAAGTTAAATTGAGTTCGAGAGAGAGGCTCTTCCCTCTCTCTAGAACTTTTCTCCTCCCCCATCACCTTCTCTTATGAGCATCATCTGGTGGTTTTCTTGCCGCCCTTTGGGCCGGCTCTTCAGCCACCTCTGGTGTGGCTTTTCCTTTTCCTTTTTGTTTGTTTTACTTTGTCCTTTCTCCTTGCTTTTCCATATTTTGGCCCATATGTCCTTCCTAATTCCATCTCCATCTCCTCTCCATTTTCACTTCAGCCATCACCCCTCTCTCACCTCCTCCTCCTCTCCTCCCCTCACCCACATTTTAGTTCCTTCCTCTCCCCCTTCCATCATATCTGAAACCCTTAAATTCTCTTCTCTACCTATGATTTTCTTTGTTGTTTACTGGATTATTGCAACTACTTCTCCCCTACAACCCATCCTCAAGTTTGAGCTTTTGCCATGGAGGTGTGGGCTCTGTAGATTAATGGTCAATTTTGACCCATACTTGGATCGATTGAGTATGATAAATATTGGTGGCATGCTCCCCCAAGTTCATGCTCTACAGATCCCTCTTGTTGGTTCCTTTGGACCTTCTTCTTCTGATGGCGGCGCCAACAAATTCGGTGACGGCAGTGGCAACTTGTTGTTTATAGGGTCAGATTTTAGGGCTTTTGTATTTTTTGGGTTGTTTGTTGGTTTGGGCCTAGATTTTGTACTTGGAATTGGGCTTTTATTTTCTTTTTTGGTTGAGCCCTTGTTTTTCTTCTTGACTTTGTATTGGGCTTTTTGCAATATATATTTGGTACTGACATGTTCATTCCTTTGAACAAAAACAAAATGCAAAACGGAAGGTATTGTGGAAAATTGGAGAGCGAGCAAACTAATAATCCATCAAAAGAAGAGAAACATGAATCATGATTAATGATTATAGCAGGAACACGAGGAGTATTAAGGTATATAAACTTCAAATTGATAGAGTAATTAGCATCTATACAATTAAAAGGTAATGACAGAGTAATTAACACCTATATATATTATTTGAAATTTAAGAAACGTATATAATAATAATAAAAATTGCTCACAGAAGGGGAAATTGATTTATTTTGTTACAAAGGGAGCCAAAGGCCCAAGCAAAGTGACAAACAGAAAAGACTATCAGCCCATAAGACTCACTGGCCTATATTATTCATCATCAAATACAACATTTCGCAAAATCACTTAGCAAGAGCATATGTCTATATGTCACCATATTCTTTACACGATAGGTGTGTAAGGGAAACTTTATGAGACAATGCATTTAATGGTGGATTTGACGCAAATGTTTAATGCAGTGAATCAAGCCTTTCAATGCATTTGTTCTCAATAATTTTTTTTATTTAAACAAAGCGATAGTCTAAACTACAATGAGAAAGAAAATTTCTCACACAAATACTATCAAGGTATTATGAAGGTTTGAACTTAAGACTAATAATTTACAAATTAAGATTATTTTCAACTGAATTACACCCATTATCTAATAACTCTCTTGTTTGATGAGCACTTCAATAAATAATAGATTAAAAAAAGTCATTCCCCAACTTTGGGTTTTTTCTTTTTATTTCAATGCAAAATGTTTAACACCCCAACTTTTATCTCAACTTTTTTTTCCCTAATCTATATAACACTCGATATCCACGGTATTTCATTGAATTGAAACAATAACCATATTATAGATCTAATATGATAGTGCCTGCCAAATTGGTTGGGATAAAAAGTTAGAAAGTATAACATTACTCCACACTAACGTTATTTTCAACTCTCTTACGTAATATGAAACTCATAAAATTATGAAACTATATAGGGCCTATTTGATATCGGAGAACTGAAATAATAGATGGGCATTACTCATTAACAAAATGGGTAGCTCAAAACCCATTTATTATTTCCGCCTAAATGTGATTAAGGTTTGAGGTTGGGGCTCAAATCCCAAGACTGATCTTGGAAGTAGGAGTGGGTTGCTATCCTCCTAGAACAAATACCAGTAGTATATACCACAAATATGCAAGTATGTGGCTCAAAAAAGGAGCAAAAGTTTGCATTATAATGAGCAAAAGAGCTTGTGGATCCGTTGTTCTTTAGCCTTGGAAAAACTCAACACCCAAAACGTCGTTTTAAAATTTAGAAAATCGCCATCTTCCTCTGGTCTATTGTAACACTCCACTCTGACAAATTGCACCCAATAAGATTGCATAGTTGATAGTGGTGGGGATAGTTAGCAAAAAGAGTAAAAAAGAAAATTTAAAAAAAAAAAAGAAAAGAAAAGAAAAACAAAGAAAGGCATCTGAGTCTCAAGCGTGAGTGGGACCCACCATGCGGTCTTAAAAGTATAAACGATAAAACTACCCACTCCCATCATTTTGTATTCTCTCTTCTTCCTCTTCCACCCTGGCAATTATCGTCCGTACCCTGTCCCCACCCTCTCCTGCTTCTCCGATTCTCTTCCCTTTGCTCCTTTCACCGGCTACCCATCCAGCTGGTTCCCACACGTGTGCCACCACCTCTCATTTGACCATCCGCACGTGCCACCCCCCTATTACACTATTCCCCTTCTCTTCTTTGGTGCAACAAATAAAAGTTTGAGAGAGAAAATATTAAAGCCAACAACAAATTTTAATTTCTTGGTCTTCTTCTTCTCTCTCTCTTGGGTTGTAGTTTTTTCTTCATATGGGTTTTGGGTTTGCTTTGCACCCTCCTCTCTTTCTCTCTGTCTCTCTAGCTATGCATATGTGTTTGTTTTTGTGATTAAAATCGTCAAAATCTGACCTGAAACTGAGAGATCATCCACTTCTTGGGTCTCTCAGTGTGTGTGAGAGAGATTGGATTGGTCTATTCTTTTCTTTTCTCTTGCTTTGTTTGTTTGAGGTACCCAAATAATATCTTATCTAAAAACCGATGAGGATCCGGAAAAGACAGGTGCCCTTCCCTCTCTCATCTCTCTCTCCGGTGCCTTTATCAGATCCCCTCCTCCACAACCTCAACTACTTACCACCATCACCACCACCCATGGTGCAACTCCACACCCACCATGATCCTGCCCCCACCCAACCAAAACCCTCCAACCCAGTTGAGAAAACTGCCCGGGTGGGCCATCCCCATCCTCAGCCGTCTGATCATCATCTCAATCAAGGTCTCTTGCCGATCGGACGGGCAGGGAAAGGCTGGGGTTTTTCTGATGCTGCTGGTGGGGATAAACACAAGGAGCACAACAAGCAAGATTGTGGTTTGGTTAGTTGAATTTAATGCTCACATCACAACCCTTTTTCTTTTTTTGTCATTTTTAGTTTTGTTTTTGGGTGCACCTTTGTTCTATGTAACCCAAAGAGGAAGTGTGTGTGTGTGTGTGTTGTTTAATTTTCATTTGGTTCTTGCTTCTTCTTCATTTGCACCCATCATGGGGGTCTCAACACAAGGCCAGGCATAGCATGTGAGAGTGGATCATGTATATATTTGGTGTCTGATTTTTGCAGGAGCTCTTGATATTGAAAGGGGAAGAAGAAGAAGATGAGAGAGGATCAAGAGATGTAGAGAATAATGATATCAGGTAAGAGAGAGAGAGATGGAGAAAAATAAAAAGAAATAAATAATAAATAAAAAGTTAATTCACTTCATTTTCTCTCTTCTCATCTTTCATGAAATCTCTTGTAGTAAAAAGGGTCAAAAGAGAAGGGAGACCCCTCCCTAACTTGAGTTATTTACTTTCCCAGCTCACCAAAAAGAAAAATGCAAAGAAAGAAAAATAAGATATATATATATATATATAATTATATACTGAAAGTGGAAATACTGTTTTTATGTGTTTTTATATCAGCTTTGGCTAGCCACCATACCTTCCCATCTAATCTAATCCTCTAGCTGCTCCTTTTTCTTTTCTTTTCTTTTTTTCTTCTCTCTATATTGGGTAACAAATGTACCCATGCGGTGCACCGTGCACGTTAGCATGGGATAATCTGGTCCCCAATGTACTTATAAATTTAACTGTTGCACTTTATTTTCTGGGTTACTTTTATTTCATCTGGGCTGTAAATTCTGAGGTGCATGTATATGTGGTTGTCGATCGATGGGTGTGGTGTGGTTGGTTTTTTAGGAAGGAAAGCATATTGGGTGCAGAAACGTTGATGGGTTTTGCTTCAGGATCATCAAGTTTTTCTCACCGAGGTGATTATTAATACAATTATTCATGAAATATAATCTCTACCATTTCTGGCTTGCATTGAATTATTGGTTTTCATGTTGCCGCTGTTGTTGGGTTGCGTTTCAAACAGCCGTTGGGAGATGGTGTGAAGGAGAGAAAGCGTTCCCGTTGAAGAAGCGAAGAGGGAGCTTCGGAAGAGGAGCGAATATGGAGGAGAAAGACAGGAAATCAATGAAGACCAAGATGAACAAAAAATGTGCAACTCAACAGCAAAACGATGATGATCAGAAGCAAGAGGATGAAGAGGCCAAACAAGGCCTTGATCATGCCAATATTATTGTTCGTAGTAATTCGAGTGCAACAAAGAAGAGGGCAAGAGGCAGCGGTGCACTCATGGAGGGGTCGCGGTGCAGTCGAGTTAATGGAAGAGGATGGAGGTGTTGCCAGCAAACTCTTGTTGGCTACTCTCTTTGCGAGCATCACTTGGGCAAGGGAAGGTTGAGGAGCATGACCAGCGTCAGAAGCCGGTCTATGGCAACGACGACGACAAGTACTACTACTACTTCTACTACTACTACTACAAGTACTGCGTCCATTGAGAAGGAGATCAAGCGGTTATCAGCATCTAGATCTTCTGAGGAGTCGCCATGGAAAGAAGACACCAAAGCTGCTGTGCTTCTAGATGAACATGGTATTGATGAAGCTAAAGGTGATCGTGATGAAAATGGAGTTGAAGAGGAAGGGAAGCCATTGGTGGTTAAAAGGAAGAGGATGAAGCTTGGGATTGTTAAAGCGCGATCCATGAGCAGCTTGCTTGGCCAAACCAACAGTGCAATTGCAGCTGTGGCTGATGAGGATGAAGATAATAATAACAAGTAAGTAGGTTGAAGTATGTGAGAAAATGGGGGATTATTCCGTGTAGTTGGGACTTCAGAGAGAGAGAGAGAGAGAGAGAGGAAAATGTCTTGAAGGTGTGAACTTGGTGCAACTTTGCTTCAACTTGCAATATGTGTGGGATTATTCTTATATATATGGTATATGAGATATGATGATATAAATAGATGCTTGGTAAAGTGTTGGATTTATCATTGTCTTGCTCATCTTTTTTAATCTTTTTGTTTAGTGCTTTCGTTTCGTGAGTGATGGGTTTATTTATTTATTTATTATATTAAACAAATAGATGAGATCGGGTCTATTTATTTAGTGTTTAATATTGGCAAAAATTTTACTTTAATTACTAATTTATATATATTGAATGCGGGGGGAACTTCCCCAGGAGACCCTAGTTCAGTTGTTACTGTATATCTTTTGACCACAAGCTTAACTATTTGTTTTATACCATGTCTCTATCTCAATTGAAAAATATGGTTTTATCAGTTGGGGCGATGGGATATAATTCGGTTGGTGTTTAATACATCAAATTTTAAAAGGAGATATTGAAAACAAATAACTAATTCTAAAAATTATGTACAAAAACTAATTTTTACCATTTAAATAAAGTCGAACTAATAAGTATAGTTTATTATGAGATAAACATTGTACACACTTGTTCTATCCTTTACATGCAAATTCATATTCAATGAGTAAAGTCCTTGTCAAGCCTTGCCTGGTACAAATATATATGTATTCTACGAAGTTATGCAATTTAGTTTAATTTTGGAAGGGATTAAATTTGGTGTTTAATAGTCGAGCTAGCTGCACATTTCTGTATGTCATTTGCTTGAGAGAGAAAAAGCACAATGGCAAAAATTCCCGTAGGAGCGGGTCTCGAACTCTAACGGGGGAAGATTTCAGGACTAAATAGGTATCGGGTACGGGGATTCCCGAACTTAAAAAATCCCTGACGGGTATGGAGAGGGGATGGTATTGGCGTCCCCATCCCCAAACCCAACTCAAAAATATATATGTTTATATTTAAATAAATAAATAAATAAATATAATATTTATGTTTAACCCTAAGTTAACTTTCCTCTCCTAATTCTTCCTAATTTTCTATGGAATTTCATATTGATATGATTGTGAATAGTTGAGTTGAACTTTATAGTTAATTTGGATGTGTTGATTGATAATTTAATATGAAACTTAATGTTAAAATGTATGATAAATATTTTTTTATGCAAAAAAATCGGATATTCGGGGCGGATATGGGGGATAGTCCTCCGATGGGGACGGGGACGGGGATTCCTCGAAACCTAATAAACGGGGATGGGTTCGGGGACGGGGATGGGGATGGAGAGCGGAGATGGAGATGGTATTGTCATACCCAGCTCCTACCCGACCTGTTGCCATCCCAAAGCACAAGTAAAAGAGCAAATTTCGAGACCATAATGTTTAAGCACGTTTTAAAATTGGGTTTTTGATTGCCAACTTATTGTTTAAAGTAGTCTTCCACTTGTTTCCTGGCTAGACGCAAATGTTGAAGAGGTTGCTTCTGACATTAATCATCCTTAAGATTCATGTTGACTAATATAATCATAATTTAGTCTTATAAACTTAAGTTAACATTAACACAAAGATTTGCGTCCTACGACATTCATCCTACGCACAAGTTGAGCAAAGTTACGAAATAATGCATATTTATTAGTTTCAACCACAATATTCTTATAGATGCCAGCTGATGCCATGATGGTTACATATATCTTATATGTGGGTTGGAGACAATTTAATTCAAGTTATCTGACGTACTCGGAATACTTGTAATCACTTGTAAACCATACGTATCAGATAAATTTCGATATATTCACAACTATTGTAGATATTCAAAGCTATTACTGTTGAGTTTATAGCTCACCACTTCGGGTTTGAGATGGTCTTTAAATTCCTCGCTTAAGTCTTGGCATTGTTAAATTGAAGTAGAAATAATCAAAATGAATTTATCACCAATATTGGAAAGAGCTAGGTAACATCACAATATAATAAGTCAACATCAACAGCGCAAGAGGTCCCAGTGTTGCACAAAAGTTTGGTAGCACAAATGTAAGATTGAAATGAAAGGCCTTGCTGGCTTCAAACTAGTTTTATTATAGGACATGTATGAAGACAATGAGAGGTACAAGTTATCCCACTTTTTGTCCAGAGAAGGACTATGTGACTTTGATTACGTACTTAATATTCGAAAAGATTAAAAAAAAAAAAAAGTGAAAAGAATGACAAGTACTAGACAGAATTCTTTGTGCGTTTTTTTGGAAGTGGAAATTAGTGTATAAAATAATGTTCTTGTTAATACAAAAATATACTCGTAAAAATTATATACAAACAATGCTTTGTTCTTTTAATTTTCTCGCACTCTACTAGTCTTCTTATACTAATTATGTTTTTGTCTTGTATTTGGGTGGACCGTGGACTAGGCCCAACCTGCTTATACTATTTAAATTTAAAAAACACACAAATTCAATATGTAAATATAATGCTAAATTGTCTCATAACAATCTATTTTTCACGTGAATATAATCCTAATTTGCTAATCCAACGAATTCAACATTTGTTTAAGAATGTGACATGCCAACGAGGTATATATATAGTCCAGTAAATAATTTTAGATTCAAACTTTTATCTCTATAACATCTCGGTAATGTATGCTTGTATTAAAAAAAAATAGAATGCGACATGCATGAGTCTAATAATGGAGGAGCAAAGCAGCAATATTCCCCATCAATTAGGAGGATGCCCCGTCATTAGGTAAGTTTTTTTTTTTTTTTTTTCTTTGTGAAATTGAAAAGTCTCATGGTCTTCCATTATTGGTCCATGGTATGGTAAATGAGTACCTCATGCCCCCCATTCAAAAGTTCAAATGTAGTACGGACCAACAGGGGCCCACCCAAGAAGAGAAGTGTTTGTTTTTACCAAGTATAAGTTCATGTTCATCCTGGTTCTTATCCCCTTCGTATATTTTCCAACCTTGGATTAATTATATATGAACTTTTAAAAGAAAGTTCTGATTGGAACAATGGTTATGTTTGACTAGACTAAACAGATTTCTTTCCCAAATCTTATTCAATACAATGGACGTCCCTGCATGCATCCTATATGATTCCATATACTTTCATTTCATATATTGTAAATGATGTGAGAGAGTAGAAAATAGTTGGGGTTTCCAATTTGACAAAAACATAATAACAAGATCAGAACAATGCTCAATTATATTAATACTTATAATCTGACCCAATAACATCATAATACGCAGATGTGGATTAGATCAGTTGACCAAGATAATGTGCTCGTCTTTTCATCAGAATTCAATCTCCATCCCCATACATTAGAATGGTTTAGCATATTGCATTGTTAAAAGAAAAAAAAGAAAAAAAAACATAACACATGTGCAATTTATTTTGACCAAATTTATTCACTTAGTGATAGTCTTCTAAAATTGGACGATAAACCAAACATTATTCAGGAGTATTTATTATTTTGGTTTAGAGACTTTCTTAGGGTTCTGAAACTGCAACCAATTTGCGTCTGGACCATTAGAGATGTGTGGCAAAAGAGATTCTTGGGACAATGATGGAGACCCCTATAGCCAAATCCTTTTCAACAGAGCCAAAGAAGACTCAATTATCTCTCTAACCTGGTTTTGACATCTCAGTCAAGCAATTTAACCTAAAAGTTACAGACAAGAAAACAAGATAAAATACCAAAATTTCAAATTAGTGAGTTCCGGTTTACAACATTTAGCTTAGCAGTAATTTTCTTCACAGCCCGAGTCACCAACACGCTGTGTTGTACCAGAATAAGAAATAAGTGGTCCTATATTTTATTTTTATGTAGGCCTAACGTATTAGCTAGTTATTAAAAGAATGCTCACAGAATGATGTGACAATATTTATTCACTCAATTTTTTGACAAAAAAATTGGATTTTCATTAGATAATGAAATTATCTGTAGGATGATTAAAAATGCCTAGAGGGAGTGAATATGCCAATTTAAGATTATAATCAAATAAATAAAAATAAATTTCGGTAGCAGGATTGATATGGCTTATCAATCCTGAAACGTGGTAAAACCCCACTTCTGGGGAAAATCCACGAGACTCCTCAGTACTCACACACTTATCCTAGACACATTCTAGATAATGTTTACTGACTTCTTCGTAACTCAACTTTTATCATGGGATGATCTTCGACACTCCTTATGTTGAATGCAATACTGGTTACGATTGCTTCAAGCTTGCCAGAGGAAAACGGCTACCATGGTCTTGATGCCCTCAACCGTATGAGTCACCGAACAATGCAAATGAATGCAATATGAATGATTAAAGTGTTTGATAAATCACAAAACAAACATGAAACACTTGATGATTTATCGCAAATATATACACAACAGCTTTTCTTAGAATTCTATATGCTCAAAAAACAAATATGTCAAAAGCCATAGATATGAAAATAAAGGCATCCTTCTTTTATGCAAAAACGTGTTCTCTCTAATAAGAGAGAAGCACAAGAGTCCACCAATCCTATTCACTCATCACAATCAAATTTGATCCAATATGGACTCTAACTAACAGACGTAAAAACATGACCACATATCCTATTGAATTATGCCTATCAAATGTAAGTCAATATAAGGACGTCAAAATCGGAGACCACTAATACTTTTCAATAATGAATATCAATTTTGATTCAACATGGACTCTGAGTGATGATGCCAAACAACCACTCTTTTACGGAGAAACAATATCTCCTAAAATAAGTTAATTAAATCAAAATAGAGTCCAACTAGGAAAGTAAACTCAAGGGACTAATCCTATTAAAAATAGGGCTAACATAAAAGTGCTTAAGTGAAAATAACTCCAACTATGAATCTATAAGGAATGCATGATTATGTCATGATTTACCTGAAATCAAGTTCCTCATATCGATCAAGGCATGCTTCGGAAAACTGGAATTGAATGTTTTGCGTCAAAACTTATAGTAAAACATATTCACATACTAATTCCCAACCTATGCTAGAGTCTAGGAAATGACAATACAACTTTCATACTAACAGATAATCATAGTATTACATGGAGAAGAGCATGTAAGGAGTGGCTTCGTTAAAACCTCTATTAAGCTTAAAGTGACTAGGAGGAGGAGGTTGCCATCGTTTATAGGGAAAGAGCAAAGAAGACTGCCTATGATGGATTAATAAAATTTCCTGATACTCAGCATCATGGTTCTTTGCACTAAAGACTATTTGTTTAAGGGACAAAATAGGAGAACCAAACAGTGCCGCATTACGAGCATTCCATAAGGACTAGAGAATAATAGTAAACAAAGAATGCTGGGAGCTAGGAAGGATATCCCATACTGCTAACAGCCAATTGGCGGAATCATAGCTAGGTAGAGCAACGAAAAGCAGAGTCCAACCCAATATGCTCAAAACTATGGAGCTTATCGTACAATCGTGAAAGGCATGCTAAGCAGTTTCAACCTGGCACATGAAATGAAAAAAAAAAGATTTTCTTAGGAAATTTTCCGCCTATAGAGCACTTCACGAGTAGGAATATAGCATTGTGGCCCAGACGCCATAAAAAGTGTTGCATTTTGGGTGAAAGTTTAAGCTTCCACAAATGTTTCCATAGCTTTTGAGATGAAGAAGAGGAAGACAAAGAGGCCGTCTGAGATTGAAGTTCCAAAGCTGCCCAATATCCACTGTTAACCATATATACTCACCATTACGAGTAAAGTACCAAATACGGCGGTCCCCAGTATCACAACTCAGAGAAATAGACATAATAAGCTCAACTTCAGGGAACGTAAATAAAAGGTAGACCTCAACAACATTCCAATGACCTGTAGCAGTAATAAGGGCACTAACTTTGGAGTACGTAGGGAGACAGGGAAGGGAATGAACAATAAAAGTGAGGTAATGAGGGTCCCACGGGTGGCCGTAGATTTTGACTAGCCGATCATTTCTAATTCGCCACCGAAGATTGCTAGATAGACGCTGAGCACAGAGAGCAAGATTAGCCATAGGAGATTCCCTACATTGCCACCCCTCTTGAATTATTTTTTCATAATCTTCATCAGCTGTGCATTGTTCCTCGAACTGAAAACGACGCGGACTCCGATGACGCCAAACTTCATCTCTAGGCCGTGCATCAGGAATGATGAAGATTGGTTGATAATCAGAAGTGTAGGTCGAGAGATGATATATGGTATAATTACCCCACTATTGAAGCAAGGCTATATTACAGAAACCCCTGTCTAAGCGCACTTGAACATTTGCGTCATCTCTGCGATTATTCGTCCAGGTAAAGGGGTGACCCATAAAATCAAATGGTAACAGATTACAGTCATCAACCACCTATTGAAATTGTTCAAGTTGACTGATTGATCGAATGTGAGGACCCTTTTTTTCATCCACAACTAGAATCTCATTGAAGTCGCCACAACACAACCATGGACCAAAACCCACCTGACTAAATCAGCGGAGAAGCTCCCAAGAATGAATCCGCTGGCTAGGGTCAGGATGACCATAGAATCTAGTTATTCGAGTAACAAAGGAATTGGGGAAAGTAACACTAACGTCAATATGTCCTGGAGAGGAAGAGAGCAACACAACCTGCAAACCAACCTTCCAGAGAATACGGAGACCCCTAGATAACCCTTCACGAGGAACACACAGGACGCCTCCCACACCAAGCCTTCGGAGTAAACCACCCATTTGGACAGCAGTCTAAGAGTCTCAGTAAGGCAAACAATGTCTGGTTTCTTGTCCTGGTGAAGGTTTTTGAGGTCACAGAACGTACGGCTGTTGCCAAGCCCCCGCACGTTCCAGCTTAACATAGACATAGAAAGAACTAAAAGATGGATCCACTATAACCATTGATCTAAGCAGGAGAGAGGATGCCGCACCACTAGAGCAAGAAAACCATAACAACATAACAAATCAATCATAGAAACATTACGGCGCTGAGTCGCCTAGGAGACTACAAAAAGAAATCCAGAATCGAAACAAATAGCAACAAAGCAGGCGATGTGAGGAGGGCAAGAGGGCAAAGAGCCCTAAACACAGCCTTGTGAGCGAGCGGGAATAGACCAAACTCGAGTCGAGACCCAATTGACCATGATGATGGCTTGAGGCGACTAATCCGCAGGAAAAAAAAGGGGCGAGCAGCGGGGATGAAGCCAAGTTATTGGGGTTAGTAGCCGGATGACAAGAGAAGACGATGACGATGACAACCCAGGCGCAGAGAGAATGACGGCAATGGAGCACGAGATGATGGCGGCGAAACGCAAAGGGAAACCTTAGATATGACGCAAGGCTCTCCTCGCGCAGCGAGAGAGCGACCCAACATTTATTTACTCAATTATGAACTCATTCTTCAAGCATGCGTTATGTGAGTTGGTTAGTGCCATATGTCCAACTGTTTCACTTGAATTCAATTTCCCCATCCCGTAGATTAAAGTACGCTATACCGTTACTTATGCGTGTTACAAACATAAATTATGAACTTGAACTTTTATTATTCCTAAGAAGTAAAACACTCAAACATTGTTTGAGGAATAAATATATTTTGAATGACTTATATCTAAATAACAAACTCTTTTTTATTTTATTTTATTTTTATTCTGACCTCGACGGTTTCATTAGATATTTTATTATTAGAAGCCCTCTTTTTTTCCATTCCAATTCTTTCACCACAGCGAACCCCAGTTAGATTAAACATGATACACTTTTTAGTTATAGGAAGAACCCAATCACTCTATTTCGGATCCAAAAAACAGCTCTTAGAGATCTTTTCTTCCTTTTGGAAGACCAGCCACAAAGGATATCTTACTTCTTTTGGTTTGTTAAGGTTCTCACAAATCCATACTGTTAGTTTCTTTTTTCTGGTATATACTAGAATTATTAATCATTAAACAGAAAAAATGTGAGACATATTTTTAAAAGCTCTATGGGTTGCATTTCTTGAGCACATGTATAACCTTGGCTCTTCAATTGATTCGCAAGAGAAAGGTTTGCTCTGGCTGGCCAGGGCAGAGCAGAGGTCAGTGTATCATTGTCAAAACTCAAAATACATAATATACACATGTAGGACACACTGGAAGGCCCCAACACTTAGCCATTTGGGAGGCTGTTTACGCACTGAGATGATAAAATTCAATTCAATATATCACGGAGGGGCTTTGAGGGCCTGCCAATCAGCTATCAAACTCGTGTAAAATCATATATTAAAAGCCTGAGGCCAATAATATTATTGGGTTTCTTTTTTCTTTCTGGCTAACATTTATATATGCAACCTTCTCCTTAGCTAGAGTAGTATATAATCCAAGTATTTAATATTTCATATGGAGCTAAAGCTACCATCCGGCAGAAGGTACAAATATTATTAATTACAAATTGGGAGCTTCCAAAAGGTTGGCTTACAGCCAGGCTGTGGTGCACATCACAAACAGTAGCTGAGAGATTGATACCAAAACCTGTCAATGGTGAAACAATGATTCGAGACAAATTTCAGCTTTGGCTATAGATTATGGAGCCTATAAAAAAAAAAATAAAAAAAAATAAGCAATATTGGGAGAGAAGAAAGGGAAATCAAACATAGGACTTTGGATGTAGGGATAAAAACTCTTAACCACTTGAGCCCTTAAACTAAGAATAGATTGCTGCGTTGAAAGTGTTTGATTTTGATTTAGATTTCTGAGAAGCAAATATTGAATAATTTTTTGGAACAAGATGATGATGAGCATCATGATGAAGCATTTGATGAACAAACAAGATGATATTGACATGTACAATTTGTATGCATCTGATTGGAGATTGCGGCTTACAGTCCGACTTTCATGCTCATGCAAAGCAAGATAAAAGAATGAGGCAAAATGGGAATAAAGATAAAGTAGGCGGTGTATGTTAAATGCTTTAAATTAGTTGAGAGAGAGAAAGAGCCAAAGAGCTTCTATCTTCACTGGTTGAGTCATGAACCACCAGAGAAAAGTTAGAGCAGTGCCTGTCCAACAAATTTCTGAGTGTTTCTTTATAAGGCCATCTGGTTTAGTTAATGGTAGGATATAAAAACTGCTATATCAGCAAGAAAATGAAATCTGAACCAACTTTCATTGGGCAAAACTATATGTAGCTATCTACTGCTTTCAAGAAAATTGGGCCATTTCTACCATCCAATAAAATATTGTCAACTTGTTTGGATTTCTTGCATCTTTAATCCAATTGCAAAATGATCAAAACCCAATCCAAGAAGTATTTGCAATGCAAGTCCCATGTACTTTCTGCTAACCTGCATAAACCAGACGATGCTAAAGTCAAATGGTAATGCTAGTGCAGTATCATTATTTATTTATAATAGCTTTTGTTTGCAATGTTAATTTGGAATTTGTTTCATCCTAACAATATGAACATCCAAGATCCAACTAAGAGAAAATTTTATATAATATTATTCCCTGCCGTCCTATTTTGCCTTTGATTTAATTATGTGTTATCTTCTCATCCACATCAGCAGAAAGATATGGAATTGTACACATTGGATGGCAAAAAGTTCTTGTCTAATTTCTTGACTTTCACCGTTGAGTGGTCCTTAGTCTATACATACATACCAATTCTAAGATATAGTTTATTGACGGATCTTTCAAATAAGCTTATTTGAGGAAACACCCTTGTACGGCCCACTCCACATCATATTTCGCTAATCCAAATTGTCTATTTTGTAGATATTTATTCAAAGGTCATCTCTATAAAAATAACTTGAATCCGATATCATTTGACCACTCAATTGAATTATTGAAATTTTAGTACTTTCTTGAAGCATGTTCATTGATTTTGTAGGACACAATTGGATGTCAAACGGTTTTCAATTTGTCTGATTTTTTGCAAGGATTATCTATGAATGTAGACTTAAAAATAAGCTTATATAGTTATTCTTTCATCCAGATGTCCACACGTTATTATCGTGCATGCATTGTAAATAAGGAGAAAAGCAGGATGGGAAGTAGAAAGTACATGGCGTCCGCGCACGATAATTTCAAAATGAAAGCTGCTGGGAGGAGTATAATGGAGAAGAAGACATTAAGCATAATTAACTATTGTGAGGCTTAGCACTGTGGAAAGACAAGTTTGATGAAATTGTTTACAATGTTTGGGAAATAAAGTAGGACAAGAATTTGCTCAGAGTGGTAACTTATGATGTAAATAACAATATTGTTGACAGCTACAATCATTGTGTCCACATTTCCCTTTTTCTACTGGTTATTGGTGTCTGCATCATGAGTGCTATAAATATATATATATATATATATATATATATATATATATATATATATATGCTGCAACTGTAACCTTCAGGCCTCATTAGCGGACCAAAATTTTTCTACAAACTTGAGGATTTTCTCAATAGAATATATGCCACTTCTGTTACTCTTGTGAAATCTTGGCTTAAAAATAAATTACAAGAAGAAGAGACTTTTCAGGATCTGAAGTTTTCTTATGCTTCTGGCTTTCTAAAAACTTAAGTTGGTGCTTCTTTCATACACTGGATTGCAGCAACCAAAGAGACTCTGCCAACATGAAGGGCTAGAAATTTCCTGCAAATGGTGAACACAATATTAATGGTGGATGCTCTGTTACAAGCTTACAGCAAAATAATAACACAACTCTCTTCAAAAGACCTTATAGAATGAACTTGTTTGGTGTCACACAACTGTGCACTCTATTGATGAATATCCCAAACTTGTTTAGAACAAGGCGACAAGTTCCTATAACTAAACCAAATTTCTTGATGGACAAGGAACAACCAAATTAGTATTTTCCTGTTATTATCTGAAATAATCAAGAAATTAAATCATACTAAGAAGTTGAGACATTCTTAACCAGTAGTTAATCAAGTTATAAACTAAATTTTTTTTGAGTTCCTAAACAGGACACTAAATTTGGAGATTCGTACCCAATCTACAGCTGAAAAGTATGGCGGAGTGATAAACATATGATGAAAAATGAAAACATGAATGTATACAGAACTTGAAACAGACCAAAATAAACAAGGAGCAATTGATAGCATCAAATTTGGTATCAACTTACTGTCTCTGATTTAGCACTCTGATTTCCGACCGCCGATCTCACCATTGTTTCACCAGCTTTTCTCTTCTCCTTTGGGCCAAATTCCTTTCTTTTAAGAGTGTCACCTTCAATCAAGAATGCTTCATTCAGCCTACTTTCTGGTCCAATTTTATTGGAATAATTAGTACCAGGTCCACTAACAAAACTGGGTTGTTTTGCTGGTTTTGAATTGCTCGAAATCTTGTTCGGGACAGTAGTACTATCGCTGTAGCTAAATGTTCCTCGAACATCAGAAGTACCCTTTGGGCCTTGTTGATCACTTTCCTTCTTTGCTTGAATATTCTGACCATAAGATGAATAAGACTTAGCCAAATCTATTGAAAAACACGCTTCGCTGAATTGATAACTTGGAGTCAAAGTCATGTCTTCAGAAATAGGAGTTGCTGGATCTTTTGGATTCGAAGAAGTGATGGCCATGCCTGCATCTGTTTGATCTGGTCCACCATGTCCAAGTTTGCTAACTCTAACATTGAAATTTTCTTTGGGAGAATATAATCTCTCATCCCAGCCAATACTTTTAAAGTTGCCCCTAGAAACTTTCTGCCTTACCAACTGCAACAGTTCATTGCCTTCAATATTGTAATTTTCTGCAACACTGATCCCAAAAGAAGATGCTGAAGAATGCTTAGTCTGCCTTGAAAACGTGCTGGTGGACAGCAGTGGAGTTCCATTTTGGGGAGGTTGAAGACCTGTCTGGTTAGAAATGGCACAAGAAATATGAGTATCAAACTCACAAATGAGACATCTATACAGCCACCCATCAGAACCTGGCTCATTGCAGAGATCACAACATAAATCGAATGGGGGTGAAAATGACAATTTCAATGCATGAGGGTGGGATGGAATAGCAATGCAAATGGGCAGGCCTGAGCACAAGCCATGGAAGTAAAGGCCGCAATCGGCGCAATCATAGTAAAATCCGGTGACATGATTTCCGCAAGCCTGACAATTCAAGGGCCCTTTGGTGCTTGAAGGTGGAGAAGGATGGAGGTTCAGGTAGTGGCTTGGATGAGCCGGGTGACGCGTTTTTGGGGGCATGTTGTAGCACACTTGGTGCAGGAAAAATGAGCATGTTGGGCAGCTGTAGTAGTCCTTACCAGGCAGTATCATGAGATTGCAACCTGCACAAGTCTTGTTCTGTTTGGGAGGTGAATTGGTATGCTCCAACGGATGTTCATGGCTAAAGTGGTGAAACTTTAGCCCCTGGTTTTCCATTCTTTCCATTGTTAGTTTTGCTCCTTGAAGCTTGAAATTAAAATGTCCCTTTCTGTTTCTGGTATGAATTTAAGTTTTTGAGGCCTCAACAAGTTCTTGAAATATCCGCAATTGGACCTCCTGATCTTGAAGAACATTGGCATATTACATTTGCCTTGACAAGTGCCAAGGCTAAAGTTTAATATAGGAGCAGGATTCTTCTTCACCGATTGGACTGTTTAAGCAGTATTTGGCCGGCACATACAGTCCAATGCTTGTTTGCGTAGGCAGTAATTTGCTTCACTTTAATTCTAATTGGAGCACTTTATTTATTTATTTGTATGCTTCTGCATATTTGGTACATCAACACCACCATCCACATTGATAAAAACTATTTAATATAAAAAATTAAAATCCTTCTTCAGAAATTATTCATGTTCACTCACCTGTAAGATTTTTTTTCTCTAACTATTATTCAATTTATGGCATGATTTACCCTTTAAGATTTGTAAGTGAATCTAGAACATTTGCTTAATTGCTTAAGAACGGAAATTGATGAACTAAATGATCGGGTCAGCAAATTGACCATAAACCTTAAAATTCACATATAATTCGGAACTCGGAATTTTTGGAATCTTGAGATACATTCTAATTCCAATATAATTTCATTTGAAATTTTAGTATTTTAGAACTTTCGGATATCAGAATTGATTTAGACTTGTCAAAATTGGAAATTTTCAGATTGGAATCCGCAAAATCTTAGAAAGATTGGGAGGAATTCATTTATGAAATTTCCAATCCAACTTGCACCCCTACACTCAGCCTAATGGAAGATGGAAGGTTTCTTTACAGAATTCGTCGTATGAAATAAAAATAATTGTCTAATTACCGAGTTGAATACGTACACTGGGCTTTATTAAAAGGATCCTATTTGGTTATTATTGGGCTTGAACCAAGTTAATAATTCTATTCCCAGACTTTTTCAACGGGGGCACACATGGCGGGCTTCTCTTATATTTGGGCCAATGTTACAGTGTTTTCATCTTGGGTCATTTAAAGAAGCTGGTGTATATAAGGTAGGGAGCTTCTATAATGAGGGGCTATGTTGAGTGATTACAATAAGGGGTTTCAATCCAACAGTCCAATAATAACTTTACACTGGATCGAACAGCTATTAAGGACCCACTCATTATAACCCCTTACAAAAACCCCTCATTCTAGCCTGGCCTTATAAGGTATGTGTCGAACTAAAGATACAGCAAAGAATCCAAACAAGCTTGTGTATAAGGTATTGAAAAGAAATGGATCTTTTCCTTTCTTCGTTCACTAGACTATATATATATATATCTGTTAGCTAAAGATACAACAAATTCTATCTATTTATATGTGTGTGTGTATGTGTGTATCTCTATCTTTATCTTTTAGTATTACATTTCCATATTGTCATAAATTTATATTGATATTTCTGAGAGAGAGAGAGAGAGAGAGAGAGAAGAAATGGAAATTACACATATTCACGACCATCCATTGATGTTCAAGGAAGAAGTGGAGAAAAACATTTATGGTGCAAGTCTTTTCTGCAATGTATGCGACGAGGCAGTCGTCGGCCCTTACTACTCTTGCAACCAATGTCCCCGCAGCAGTAGCTTCATTGTTCATAAATCATGCACCGAGCTATCCGTTCAGATGCACCATCACCCCTTGCATGCAGAGCATCCACTCACTCTCATCAGAAATGCTCGAAATTATACTTGTAATGTCTGTAGGGAAAAGTTTTACGGCCCCACCTTGGCTACCTTCGCTTACTGTTGTTCCAAATCCGGATGTGACTTCATCCTCGACCTCAAGTGTGCCTCCACATGGCACAAAGTCACTGAAAATCATTTCGGTGATCATCCCCACCAATTCAGCCGCTATAAGAAACCAAAACTGAAATTCGAGTGTGAGGCATGTGGCGAGGAGGGACGTTACTCCGTCTATATCTGTAGTATCTGTAAGCTCTGGGTCCATAAGAACTGCACTTCATTACCAGGCCACCTCAAAACAGGAGCGCACCCACACCTTCTCATGCTTAAGTGGTCCCTTGAAGGCATTATTAAAATCCGCCAGGAAGTGTGTAACCTATGTTATGAGAACATGTATGGAAGCGGCTGTTTCTATTATTGTGAGCCTTGCCATTACATTGCCCACAATAGATGCGCAGTTATGGTGGGCATTGATGACCTTGATGATGACGAGATGATTGAGGAGGCCTCGAATGCTGATCATCCCATTAATCCTGATGTGCATCACAACAGATCACCAATAAAGATCTACATAAACAGATAAAGCACTTTAGTCATCAACATTTGTTAACCCTCATCAGCGGTCATCATGAGGTAATTAAATATGACGGTGATGATAACAGTACACTTAATTGTGATGGTTGCATTGGACCTATTCCCCCCACGGATGCCTTTTATAGCTGCATGCAACAACAAGAAGAAGAACAACGAAGCTGTCATTTCTTTCTTCATACAAACTGTTCTCGATTACCCACAAAGACGCGTCATCGATTTCACCCAGAACACCTAGTCACACTTCTCTCAAAAGCGCCTTCTATTGATGGTGTGTTTAGGTGTGACATATGCAACACTTTCAGCCAAGGTTTCGTCTACAATTGTGAACAATGTTCCTTCTACCTTGACCTTCAATGCAATTTTCTTCCGGACTCGCTTAAACATGAGGCCCACGACCATTGCCTCATCCTAAACAGAGGATCGATGCGTTGTGTTGGTTGTGGTTGTCGACCAGATTTCCGCTTCAGTTGCATGTATCTAGGATCATGTGTGTTCTCTGTTTATTGTATTAAATGTGTCAAACTACCTCTTATCACTAGGCATAAATATGACAACCATCCTCTCAAGCTTACAGATGCTAGTGTTACAGACGATGATGAATATTATTGTGAAATTTGCGAAGGAGAAGGAGATCCAGAATATTGGTTCTACAGCTGTGAAGACTGTGACTTCAATTTCCATCCTGACTGTGTTCTGGGGAGGTATCCTCAAATCAAGTTAGGAAGCACATACAAGCATGATGCTCACCCACACCCTGTCACCCTTGTTGATAAGATAAAGAGTGTCATTCCTAATGACAAGCGATACAAGGATATTAGTCCTTGCGTGAAGTGTCATGAACCTTGCGAAGGATTGGTGTATGAATGTTCAGAATGTAATATAAATATCCACCGAAACGGATGTTGCAACTTGCAAGAACAAGATTAGCGATGGACTGCGGCCGGCCAGCAAGACTTTAGATTTGTGTGAAAATAAAAAGTGGGTCTTTGTAACCATCTTTGTCTCAAATATGTATAAATATATTATATATGTGATTAAAAAAATGTTATTTATACTTGTATATACTTCATTATATCATATAACTTCCTGAACTTTCGAAGTAATTTCAAATTAGTATTTGAAAACTCATGATTTTAAAAAGAATCATAGTTTTTTATTTCATTTTTTTTGAGTTGACAAGTGCCAAGGCTATAAAGTTTAATAGGAGCAGGATTTTTCTTGATCGATTGGACTGTTTAAGCAGTATTTGGCCGGCACATACAGTCCAATGCTTGTTTTCATTGGCAGTAATTTGCTTCACGTTATTCTTGTTGAAACTAGTATGTTTATTTTAAAATAAAATTATTCAATAATTACATTGAATTATCTTTAATAGTGGAAGTTAAATTTCTTTAATACTGGCTGTTTTTTCTCAATGGCTTGTTTGCTGGTTTTAAAGTCTCCAACAGCTATTTTATTGAATACTATATATATTAGCTATAGCTTGCACAAGAACCAAAAAAAAAAAAAAAAAAAAACATCCTTCTTCCTCTTCCCTAGCAACATAGTCAGAAAGGTGTTTGTATTTGGGTCCTTACTCAGTGCAAGAAAGAACCTAGACAGAGGAGATTCTGGGAACGTATTGGCATTTTTTCAACTGCTTGCACAAATTAGATAGAGCTGTGTAATATTGTTATCCAGGTAATATTGTTCATAGCTACATATTGTATTGGATCTCAAGAATCGTTCATAGCTACATATTGTATTTTCTGTGTAATATTGTTATCTTAATTTAATTTCTGCACCAACAATTTTAAGACGTTCTATCTGCCATAGATGTTGGGAATCAATTTTAAAAGTAGATTTTGGATGCTGCTCAAATTATTTCTATAATCATTCATGTATTTCCGGCGGGTAACTAATTCCTGCATATTGAAGGACACCGAGGTAGCAGGACTAAATATTTATCTAATCTCGTTGGCTAATGGTTCGATTTTGGCAATTTTGGCTTTGACAATACCCATGGTTGGTATGAACATGAGATAAGTGATTTCTGCCTCGGTAACTCCTAATAAGCTTATTGGTTTATTATATTTGATTTACTACTTCTAGCTACTGGCTTTTCCTTTGAGCTTTTGGAATTGAATTTTATGACGATTACAAAACGGGAGTTTTCTTTTTATGTTGGCTGGAGAGTTATATTTATATTTGTATTGCAGACTATTAAAAGTCAATTTATGTCATATACGGTATGAGGTTGAGAGCTTTTTATGTTCAGACTCATTAAAAACTAAAGTTTGGCAGTGGACTTGCTTTGATAAAAAGGGACTTTGAGAGCAAGGCACTTGAGTTAGATGCCGTGGAGGGTATACAGAGAATACTCAAATAAAATGATCAATTATATCAGTGTTAGTGGTATTTAACTTTGAGTTTTGGTGTAAGGGTTTCGACCCTTACATCCTTTGAAGCATAATTAGCCTATCAGGTGAAATTTTCTTATATCATGCAACATTATTTTGAGACTAATTTGAGTTCCATCTTGATATGAAAGTGGGCGTGATTAATGACATTCTTTGTATTAAATTTTGGTGGAGACATTTTATTGTCTTAAAGAGTTTCTATTGAGAATTGAGAAGCTGCAGTGACAACTTGAATATATGCCATGTAGTCACTTGAAGTGCATAATAAAGAAAGCTTCAGCAGGTGGACCCAAAGAATTGATATATTTTAATGAGTACCAACATTTGAGAGGTATTTTTGATTATATGAATTGATATATAGTGAATTTATGTTATACTTTAATGTATAGTAATGCACATGTGATCTCTAATGATATTAAGATGAAATCTACTAATCATTCTTGATAGATATATAGGTTTACAAGTGGACCTACTCTGGAGCATTGGTATACTATTGGGGGTCATGTGGTACCTTAAAAGGACGATGAACCTTGGATTAAACTTTGAGAAGTTTCCCACGATCCTAGAAGGATATAGCGATGTTGATTGGAATACCATGTCAGATGATTCAAGGGTTGCTGAAAGTCTAAGAAATAGACTATTCTAGCTCAGTTATCAATGAAGTCAGAGATGATAGCTCTATCAATGGCTAGTGAAAGCAAGTTGGTTGAGAAACTTACTGTTAGATAGCTCCTTGTGGGAAAGATCAATACCAGCTGTTTTATCCACTGTAATAGTGGATTATGCATGGTTTGATGAGAATTTAGCTTATCCTTTGACGAAAGGACTAGTACGAGAAAAGGTTTCGAAAACCTCAAAAGGAATGGAACTAAAACCCCTGGAAAGTTGAGTCACTTGTGATGGTAACCCAATCTATAGAATGGAAATTCCAAGAAATAGGCTCAATAGGTAATAACAAGTCATGTAGTGATATGAGTGAAGTCTTGCTAGTATTGTTCCATGTCCAACCTTAGAAGCATGAAATCCTGAAGCGATATAAGGTTGAGTTATTTCAACACTTTTACCTTATGACCCCTTGGACCGAGAATCTTGGATCCGTCACTGCTCACGTGACCATTTTAACGGATATTTGGATGAAATTGACTAAAAACTAACAATGGGGGCTAAATTGGTGATAAAATTTAGTCATGCCCCGATCCGGAAATAAAGAATATTCCCAAATCAGGGCACTTGAATTGAACGGAATAAAATAAAAATATTGAAAAATTGGTTAAAATACATTTCCCTTATAAATAAAAAGTAATAATCTTACAAGTGTACAATATATAAATAAAAGTTTATCACTCTTAACTAATCCAACTTCTCCGATTTAGTCATTGTCTTGCCCACTAATTGATCTGAAAAACAAAATATGTGAGGGATGAGCAAAAACCACCGCTCAGTGAGTAAATTATGTAATATGCGAGTCAAGCAATGCCATTTTACACATTCTAGAACATATAATAAAAGATATACAATCCAAATTATATCAAATCATTACTTCATATCTTGGTTATCCTTCACAAATTGTGCCTAGGACGTGACCCCTATTTGCCTCACTACCCTATGTCCATCGTCTAGTATATTTATCCTGTGGATACCCCGTCACTGAAGTTCTCATATTCTATGAGTAGTACGTATTGCACAACAACTCCAAATAATATATATTATGTGAAATATTGCACAAATTAGACATGCTTGACTTGAAAATAGAGAGAGATTTGTAAATAGAACAAATCCATGATTTTCACATTTATATCACAAAATAAGAACTTTTAGAACACATTACATAACCCACTCACCATGATAATTATCAAATATTACAAGACAACCCACACGTTCTTCATCTTGTTTATGTTTCTTCCTTCTCTCTCTCTCTCTCTCTCTCTCAAACACTACTTCGTGGTAAAAATCTATTCTAAAGAATTGAAATGAATGATTGAAGCAAGAAATGAGGGTATTTATAGGAGGCTATGGAAGTAACAAGCATATTAGAATCTTAAGGGAATAAATAACTCATTCCTTTCCACCAATGATATCATAAGGAAATATGTGACTCATTCATTTCCACCAATAATATCTTAACACAACTTGTATGTCATAATGATTGATTAGCATCAATTTTAAGTTTATAGACGTGGAGGCTACAAGAATGGTGCCACCTCCAACTAAGGTAATAATTCCACCCAAGACCTAGATATAGATCTTCACAATAAATATTAAATAATAATTTCTTTAAATTAATAATATATATATATTTATAAATTTAAAAAAAAAAACAGGTCTTCACAAATTTACTTTAAGAGCTAAATTGACTGAAAAAATAATTCAGAGTGTTACAACAATCATATTGTATTTTGCCAACCAAATGGAGATAACCATAAAAACATCACCAAACTCAAGTAAGAAGACCAGTGCAATTAAAACAAACTAATGAAGATCAAATACAAATTCGGATAAATTAATCCGTCGGTCCGTCCGCATTGCCTGTCCCATCATTTTTGCTGCTAAGGGAAGGCCACCACATTTTAGTTTGATTTCCAACTTCAGATCATCCAAGTTTGAGGCATTCAATAGAGCCCGATCAACTTCAACCCGATCATCCTCATCCTCAACCCGACTATCCTCAACCGTGTCTTCGAAAATTGCCCAGCAGATGTCGGGGTCTGAAAGTGGCAAAAGGTGGTGTATATTTTTCTCCCCAACCATCATCTTTGCTACTTCTTCATTCCTGCTTGTAGCTATGACTCTTCCCCCATGGCCTTTTGGAAATCCAAATGCAAACCCATCATCCCATTTCTTATCACGGCTCAAACAAGAATCCAACTGCCCGTACCATGAATCGGTCTCCTTAGCATCATCAAGCACAATCAGATACCTCTTGCCCACCAGTTGCTGGTAGAGAGCACACAGCAGTCCTTCGAGGCCATGCTTCTCATCGAAAATGGACTTCACCGTCTCCTTTCCAACTCCAAGGTACACCAACATTCTTTTGACAATTGCTACTTTCAGATCTTCACCTTCGTGGCCATCCGGGTCTCTGGCCATGCACACCCAGATCCTTGGAAGGAAGTTGTTTTTCACCTCTGGTTTGTTGAATACCAATTGGCAAAGTGTTGTTTTTCCTATCCCTTCCCTACCAACAACGCCTATTGCCTTGAATCGATCTCGACTTTCTTGTTGGACAAGCAACTTTTCCATTGACAACACATCATCGTCAAATCCATACACCTTGGATGCATCCACTGAACGAGTTGGCCACCTGAAAGGCTCTATGTCCTTTGAGCTAATGGAATCAACATTACTTACAACTTGTTCATCAATGTTCCGATTCGATCCTCTATTACTGTTTCCTAGGATAGTCTTGAGTTCCTTTTTGATCTGTTTCAACTCCATTCTGATTCTGTTGATGGTGAGTAGCTCCTCAGGAGAGTAGAAACCGTGTTTCCTTGATAGAATCTGGCACTCAGTCAAAGCATTGTTGAGGTTGTATAGCTTGTCCCTGAGTGGTTGATCTACAAGCGAGGAGGATGACCTGAAAATTTCTTTAAGCACTGTTTTTATTGCTTGAAATTGGCTGTACCTGGGAATCTTGGAGATACTTTTGTCATTCCCATCAAGAACATTCTCGAATTGTTCCATTAGATAATGTTCAATTTCTTGAGCCATAGTACTCTCTCTGCAACTCTCCTTTATCTGCACATTCAAATTCTAAGGGTTGGTTAAAAAAAAAAAATCAGCTAGGCCCTTGGATTTCTCTTTAAAAGCACAAAATGTAGATAACAAGAAAGAGGAAAACCTGATGAATTGAAAAACCAAGCTGAAAAACAACGAGGATAGGCTCGTCACCACACCTAACAAGCAGAAGAGTTCGTTTTGTTGTTTCTAGACCATGGAATAGGGAAAGAATCAATTCTGAAAGAGCCAAACAATGTTCTTTTTAAAAGAGAATGTGTCATTGTCACACTAGTATATCATGCTCAAAGTGTAGTGAACAAAACAAGTCATCTCGTTTTTCTTTTTCTTTTTCTTTTTCTTTTAAGATGGTATCACTTTTGCTTGTAAATATTCATTACTTGTAAAATGTGTTGATCAGCTGAATAAATACATATTACCAATATATTGCCCCTTCGAACTTGCAATGTGTTTCCTGGAAGAAAGAATCGAATCACTTGGTTAGAGAGTGCAAGAGAAGGTACAACAGGGAAGAGGAGAGAAGGGCAGGAGGAAGGAGCCTGAGGGTGGGGTAGTACTAGTAGAGATGCCCTTGAAAAATGGTGCACATTAGGACATGGCATTACTTTGTAAGGAAAAAATAATGGGTTTCAACTTGCCCCATTTTTTCTTACTTCGTACGTAGTTGTTGGTCTACATCCGAACCGAACCGGCTAGGCTGTTTGAAAGATTGATTCTCAGATTTTCCAAAATGAGTAATTTCAGATGAATTGGATTTTTACATACATAAAGGAAGAACTGTACATTGAGAACTGTACGATGACTTCTTCAACAGATTGGGGTGTGTCAATAAAAGCTCCATTTTATTCACGTGTATAAAGTTTGCATACGAACAATGAAAGGGCTGAAAAAACCAAAATCACATTTTTTGTTAGTGAAATCCCAATCACCAGACTCGAACTGAGGCACCAATTTGATCAAACCATATTGTTGATTAAACCATATTGTCTACACATACGCGCTCGGGAAGACATGTATAATACAAGGTTACAAACCCTAGTAGGGTTATATTAGGAAATAAGACAAAACCTAATTACATAATATCTATACAAAAAGGAAATAAATAAAATCCTAATAGAATAAGAAAGAGATATCCTAATATGACTAGGATATCTCGCCAATACTCCCCCTCAAGTTGGAGTAAAGACGTCACGCATGCTCAACTTGTCAAGCGAGTTGTGGAAGATACTAGTAGAAACAACCTTCGTAAGGACATCTGCTAACTGATACTCAGAACGGATGAAAGGGAAGGAAACAATCTCCGCATCCAACTTTTCTTTAATGAAATTTCGATCAACCTCCACATGCTTTATACGATCATGTTGTACAGGGTTATGAGCAATTGCAATCGCAGCGTTATTATCGCAATATAAATCCATAGGCTTCTTAGGCCCAAAGCCAAGATCTCTCAATAATCTCCTCAACCACAGTAACTCACATACACCATGGGCCATTCCATGATACTCGGCCTCAGCACTAGATCGAGACACCACCTTTTGTTTTTTGCTTCTCTAAGTAACAAGATTACCACCAACAAATGTAAAATACCCAGAATTAGAACGCCTATCAGTAGCTGAACCTGCCCAATCAGCATCTGTGTATCCTTCCACATTTGTATGACCATACTTGGAAAACATTAACCCCTTGCCAGGAGTTACTTTGAGATATCTCAAAATACGCGTCACAGCTCCCATATGATCTTCACTAGGTGAGTGCATAAATTGACTCACTACACTTATTGCATATGCAATGTCAGGACGTGTATGAGCTAAATAAATTAGTTTCCTCACAAGTCGTTGATAGTGCTCCTTATCAGTAGGAACTTGATCAGGATATAACCCCAACTTGTGATTCTGTTCACTAGGAGTATCAATTGGTTTACAATCCAACATTCCAGTTTCTGCAAGTAAATCTAAAACATACTTCCTTTGAGACAAGAAAATATCATGCTTAGATCTGGCCACTTCAATCCCGATAAAGTACTTTAAGTCACCTAATGATTTCATCTCAAATTCGGACGCCAAATATTTCTGGAAATTCTGTATTTCTGCCTGATCATCTCCAGTTACAATCATATCATCAACATAAATTATTAAAGCTGTCAATTTACCTTTGCAACGCTTCAGAAATAAAGTATGATCCAAATTACTTTGTACATACCCAGACTTCCTCATAGATGCAGCAAACCTCCCAAACCAAGCTCTTGGAGACTGCTTTAATCCATATAAGGATTTCCGTAGTTTGCACACCATACCCTCCTTAGAGGTTACAGGGATACCTGGCGGAGGATCCATGTATATTTCTTCCTTGAGGTCACCATGGAGGAATGCATTTTTGACATCAAATTGTAATAGAGGCCAATCATGATTAGCAGCCAAGGACAAGAGTACGAGCACAGTATTGAGCTTTGCTACTGGAGCAAAAGTCTCCGTGTAATCCACTCTATAGGTCTGAGTATAACCTTTTGCTATCAATCTTGCCTTGTAACGATCAATGGAACCATCAGCCTTGTGCTTCAGAGTAAACACCCATCTGCACCCAACTGCCTTTTTTTCCTTTTGGTAAAAGGACTAGCTCCCAAGTGGCATTCTTGTTTAAGGCTTCCATCTCAACATGCATTACATCTACCCATTTAGGGTTTGATAGAGCATCCTGCAACTTAGTTGGCACACATACACTAGATAATTGACACAAATATGATGCATATGACTTAGACAGACAATGAGTTGACACATAATGGTTAATGGGGTATTTAGATTTGGCATGTATATGAGGGGAATATTGCACTTTAGGTTTACCACGAGTAGTGCGTGGGGGTAATAGATAAGTAAACACATCATTAGAAAGTACCTTATCATCATCACGAGTTGATTGGGACAGTGGCAGGGCAGAGGGGGGTCTTATATCGATCTCATCTTCACAGGAGTCACCGATATCACTGTTACATTCTACTGGCAAAGGGCAAATCTCATCAAGAAATTCAACTGGCGACCGGTCGGTTTTGCACAGATTGTTGTTTCGACGACACTTGGCGACCGGTCGTCACCTTCTTGGTGACCAGTCGGTTTTGCACAGATTGTCTTTTTCACGCAGTCATCAAGCATCGTACTAGGCGACCAGTCGTCACCTTCTGGACGATCGGTCGATTTGCACAGATTGCTTGTGAAGCCTCTGTACATTCAAGATTTTCCATTCCGAAATTCTTCAATTCACTCCCCCTCTCCCCCTGAATTGGAGAGGAGGAAGAGACATAATACGGTACTTCTTCATGAAAGGTGACATCCAAAGTAACATGTAACTTCTGTGAAGGAGTGTGGTAGCACTTGTAACTCTTCTGAATAGCCAATGAAGACACAGTGGAGAGCACATGGGTCAAGTTTACTCTGTTGATGGGAGTAGACATGAACATAAGCAACACACCCAAACACCTTCAGAGGTAGCTTAGAGACCGAAACCGGAGGAGTATGGGCACATAATACATCAAGCGGAGTCTTGAAATCCAGAACCCGACTAGGAGTACGATTAATCAAATAGGCAGCGGCCAAAACACCATGTCCCCAAAGATGGTGGGGAACATACATATCCAACAAAAAGGAGCGAGCAACTTTAAGTAACTGACGATTCTTACGTTCAGACACACCATTCTGTTGAGGAGTGAAAGGAGTGGTAGTTTGATGAATGATACCTTGATCACGGAAGAACTGGGTCAATGTATGATTCACATATTCACCTCCGTTATCAATTCGAAATACTTTAACACTGGCATGAAACTGAGTAGACACCATAGCACAGAAAACAGGAAGAATATAGGCAACATCATGTTTATGCTTCATCAGATATACCCATGTCAAGCGAGTGCAGTCATCAATGAACGTGACAAACCAACGGAAACCATGAGAAGTCACACGGGAAGGGCCCCATACATCAGAATGTACTAACTCAAAAGGCAATGCAGCTTTATTATTACTCAAGGGAAAAACAGTACGGTGACTCTTAGCCATTACACAAGTCTCACATTTGAAGCTAGACTCATCACATGAACTAAATAATGAAGGAAACAAATGCTTAAGATAACCAAATGACGGATGTCCTAAGCGACGATGCCACAGCCAAAGTTGTTGCTTGTCTTTGACACTACCACCATGGACTTTATTAGTGACACACCGACGAACTGCTGCAACCGGTAACTGTAAGTAATACAACTCCCCTATCTATTTACCATGCCCAATCTTCTCGTGAGTCTTAAGATCCTGGAAAAAACAATGGGTAGAATAGAAAGTAGCAGAAGCGTTAAGTGTATCAAGTAAATGCCCAACAGACAACAAATTGCAACAAATTTGGGGAACCAAAGGAGCATGGGACAGAGGTAAAGAATAAGTGAGGTGGATGATACCTTCACCAGTAACTGGGGAAGGTAAACCATTAGCACTAGTAATATAAGGGTCACGAGGGTTATGAGACAACTCATCAAACATATTATCATCATAAGCCATATGATCAGAAGCACCTGTGTCAATTATCCAAGTATTGAAGCCCATACCTAGCATGGTATCAGAAGCACACAGATTTGCAGATGGGGCCGGAGGACGGGTCGCATCTTGAGTCATAGTGCATGCGGCCTTGGGACCGTACATAAGAGCTTTGTAGTCAGCAAACCAATTGGGGTAACCATGCTCCTTAAAGCACTTCTCAGAATAGTGATTCCTATTACAATGACGGCATTTAGGAGGATCGTTAAGAGGGCTAGGGGTAGAGTAGTAGGACGCGACCCAACAGAAGGAGAAAATTTTCTGGATGAAGAGTGACCATTTGAGTCGTACTGGGCGACCGACCTTTGACGTGCGGGGTCTACTTTGAGGGCCATGGAACCTCATCCAAGCATAGCGGACTGACGGGTGTCTTCCTCCATGACTATGGCATAGGCCTCGAGAGGGGGATGGACATGACTAAGAGCAAGGATACAGCTACGGACACCATCATATGGTGGATCAAGTCCTCCAAGAAAATCATAAACTCGATCGACTTCAAGTTCTTTCAGACGACGAGCCCCATCATCTGCACAACTATATTCATGTGGACGCAGACAATCAATCTCTTGCCAGATAGCATGGAGTTTTTTTATAGAACACTTTGACAGATTCACCATTCTGACACGTAAGGATGGACTGTGGCTGAAGTTGAAACAGATGTGAACTATTATGAGTCACAGTATAGGTCTTCCGGGCGGCCTCCCAGATATCATAAGCAGTAGTACCATGTTCAAACAAGGCACGAACTGGCTTAGTCATGGAATTGAGAAGCCATGACTGCACCAGGAAATTATCTTCTTCCCATTCGGCATAGGCAGCAGAATTTGAAGATGGAGCAGACTTCTTCCCATTGATCCAACTTGCCAGACGATGACTAGTAATTGTAATACGCGCACCACAAGACCAAGAGGCATAATTGGAGCCATCCAATTTGTCAGAAGTAATCGGGGTAGAGTAATCACGCGAGGGACGTTCCTCTTTTGTTGCAGACGCACTAGCACTCACCACGATTTTGGAATCATCACCCATGATATCAGCCAAAAAAAAAACAACATGAAGTAGATACGACAAACACAGCACAGGCACGGACACAAGAATCCTAAAAGAAATTAGGGCACACAGTAGAACACGAGTGTGCACAACACACACAAGTCACCAGAAACTAGGCTCTGATGCCAAGTCAAACAATATGGGTAGAATATTTTCAGATATATTTCATTCTCTGAAAGGACGTATTTATAATACAAGGTTACAAACCCTAATAGGGTTATACTAGGAAATAAGACAAAACCCAATTACATAATATCTATACAAAAAGGAAATAAATAAAATCCTAATAGAATAAGAAAGAAATATCCTAATATGACTAGGATATCTTGCCAACAAAATTAGTGTATATTATTAGATAAACCTTGTTCAATATTGTGATCACTTGAGCTGAATGGTGTGAATGCATCATACCAAGATTTCCCGTAGCTTTGATTCCATTGTTCCATTTCAGGGCTTCAGCCATACTCCACTCTCATCGCATGGGAAGAAAGTGAGCCTAGGACATCTAAATTTCTCCAAGTAAATCAAGTCAGGAAATGAAATTGGGATTTCTTTCCAATCCATCTCTAGTTCACTCAAGAACTTCAATCGCAGTGTCTCAACTGCCCACTTGTCGTTCTCCTGAACTTCACCAAGATTTCGGAGTTGCCCACCTCTAATGTAGAGTTTCTTTAGGCTCTTAAGATATCCAGGTCTCAACCAACTGGGTGCTGTCTTCTGAGGGTAGCACTGCAGGTCCAGTTTCTCTAGATCGAATTCCTGATTCAAGGTAACAGTCGACCTAAGCGCCAAGGTAGCAGTCGACCTAAGCGCCCTTCTGAATGCTGGCAGTTTACTGAACAAATGATTTTTTGTGATAGTTGGTTGTGTTGCTGTCTGTGGTGCAGCATTGTGTTTAGTGCTTGTTGTCGTGGGTTGAGCAGCAACATTATCTGGCTGGCCTTTATCCTGAGTGGTGGCTGGGGGGTATAACCGTCCCCATTCTATCGTTAGCTTTCGAAGCCGTCCAAATTGTTGTAAAACAATGAGCTCATCTTCTAGGGGAAAATCCGCCCTACTTGTGTGGATTGACAATTTCCTCAACTTCTTCAGTGCTGACAAATCATGAAAAGTACATGAAGTAACATTCTTATCATGAACACCAACTACGAATCCTTTAAGAACTTGGAGTTCTGAAAGGAAGGCAATCCCCTTAGGCATGCGCTCCAGCAAGTAACACTCAGACATATCCAAGTGTGTGAGATTCTTAAGTGAGCCTATTGTCTCTGGAAGTAGCTCTAAATTCGGACATGCTCCAAGATCCAAGATCCTCAAACTAAGAAGCTTGCATACTGAATCAGGAAGTTTCATAATCATAGATATTCCTTGCAGACTTAAAATTCTCAAATGGATCAACTCTCTTAAGAATTCAATGTCTTCTACTTCAATGTGATGCTTAGCCCTACTGTGCCACCTTCCAAGATGAAGAACCTTCAGATTCCTCAACTTAGACCAGTCCACATTGGAAAAATCTGGATAAGACTCATTCACATTGAATACGGTCTGCAGCACATTGGAAAAATCTGGATAAGACTCATTCACATTGAATACGGTCTGCAGCATTTTTGAATCTAAATCATGTGGTCTATTTTCCATATTTTGATCTAAATCATGTGGTCTATTTGCCATATTTTGATCCAAATCATGTGGTTTATTTGCCATCTTCTCCATCAGATGACGAGAGCCCTTCACCCGATAAACCAAACAAGCCCGATAAGAATGCGATGAAAAATTGGCTGTGGGATTCCCTTTATCATCAAAATTAAAGAATCTCACCTCTTTGGCAATCACAATTACAGCAGAACGAATAAGATGGTGCATTTTAAAACTGTGCACAACCGATCTCCGTTTCTTATAAACAGGTTCAATGCAGCCCTTCTTGGTTAACTCTTGAGATATACCATCAGCAATTTCCTCCACTGTCTTTTCTCCATCAACAGGAGGGTTCACAAACCCTTCTCCAACCCACCAATGTACCAAAACCCTCTTCTTTATAGCCTCATTGGCAGGAATAGCAGCGAAACATAACAAACAGAGCTTTGTAATAACACTAAGACTATTATAAACAACCCGAAATTCTTTAAGAGCCGGGCTATCCTTAAACACCTTACTTAAATGTAAGTCAGGCAGGCTATCAGGCTCTTTGCCAATGTCGGCCAGAACCAAAGGGTTGTCCTTGTTCAACAGCAATTTGTGAGGAGACGGAATTAGGAGTTTTAGTTTCATGATTACCTTACTGTGCACCCGAAGCTTCTCCTCCAGAAATTTGGACTCATGGATGGGAGTCTGTGTTGGGGCATCGAGACTGTGTTGCGGTTTTAGGAGAATCTCGAAAAGATCACTAGCCCTTTCTTCAAAATTCTCGAGTCCGGTCAAAGCGTGCTTAATGTAAGTGAGGTCTTTGCATAGCATTTCGATTTGAGTAGCCATGTCCTTCTCATCGTCGGAGAGGGAGTCTCTGGCTTTGTTGAGGTGGTTAATCAGAGTGGGAATGATGTCTCCTCTGATGTTCCCAAAGCAGTTTTTGTTGGATTTGAGAGTAGACGCAGACATGCTTCAAGTAAACAAACGAAATCCAGAGTGAACATATGTCAAATGGAATTGAAATTTTGATTATTGTCAAATGGAATAATATAGAAAAATTTAGAATAATGGGGAATGAGCAAACCGGAATCCAAAGTATCATGAGATCAAAGTATGCTTTAGTATAAAATAATATAATAAACTAACCGACTATGTCCTATAAATAGGCTTTTGTACCTTGTCTCCTCCATTCAAATAAAATTACTCTGTCACTCTTTCAAAAGTTTTCTGTTCATAGTTAAGCTATTGTCCTATATACATTAAAACCGACCATTTCCTAAACATCGTCATCCATAAATTAACAATTATACTGTCAACATGGTAACGAGATATTTGCTTCTACAAACAGCAATAAATAATTCACTCATAGGGCATTTAGCACCAAAATTATCCACAAATAATAACAGAATGATGTATTTTCCGTACATTGCAAGAAATGGTAAGCAGTTAGCTTTAGCTGACACAGGAATTATATAATTGAAAATAATTTCAACAAAAGAAACAGAAGCAAACAACTTACTCTTGAGTTCAGGAGGCCTTGATGTTCTTCAAATTGTAACAGAATGTTTCAAATCCAATCACAGTGATTTAGAACCAACAAAATTAATAAATATATATAAAAAATTAACCCATTACCTTTAAAAGTACGAAAGCATCAATTCTTTGCTGAGAGAGTGAGTTTTACTCCCTCTTTGTTGAGGCTGCTTTTCATGTGGGGCTTAGGACTGGTGGGGGCCTTCACCAATGACTGGATGAATGGATACTTGGGGAGGAAGATGTACATCAACTTTAAAGGACAATCATGGAAATATCATACAGAAGATATGCATCACTTTGTGGAAGATCTTTAATTTCAAAACTCCTTCACCCATGTGTGAGTAGAGGAATGAACCAGAGAAGGCGTGTTACCTGTGAGATGAATATCGCATCAACGTATATGAGAAGAATCATAACTTGAGAATCTCGGTGAAAGGTGAACCTGGAAGCATCGGGCTTGCTTTCAAGAAAACCATAGGTGATGATGAAAGAGCTAAAGCGGTGAAACCATGCACATGGTGCTTGCTTTAAGCTGTAAATCTCTTTGTGGAGTTTACAAATATATGAGGATGTACGATTAGGGTCAACGGAACCTGGTGGTCGAGTCATATACACTTCTTCACGATTCACGTGAGTGATCCAGGGAGGAAGCCATTTTTGACCTCTAACTAATGAGAAGGCCAACCATATGAGACTGAAATGGGGAGAACCATGGGAATGGATTTTGTCTCATGTAATTGTTAGGCATTTTGTAAATGTTCTCGCCAAGCTGGAGGTGTTGACTGTAGAAAGTCCATGAAGATATGGTTGACAAAGATTGCAGTATATGATCATGAACCCATCCTACATTCCAAACCAACTCTACCAGTAGCATGGAAAAGAGAGTTAAACACTTAAACTTGTTCAAAGGAGTTGGCATGCGTAAGATACCTTCCCTTTCAAGCATTTCCCAAGATTCTCAATTTATTATTTGAGTTTTACCCTTTAATTCAATTTAGAATTTGTCTAATTTCAACATTAGAAGCAAAACAAAAAACCAAAAAAATAATACTAAATAAGAATCACAACCTACTGCTTTCAGTATGGAAGCAGAGCAATCAGTGTCAGGCAAATTAAGGTCTTTTTGGTGCTTTGTTTGAAGTCGCCAAAAGGGTTCAGCTTTTCAGTTTCCATATAAATCAGGTAAATTTTGCAAAGTGCATGCTTTTCAACATTGGATATAAGTTAACTATGAAAAATTACAAACTTATTTAACATGAGTGCAGGATCAAAGTTGATCTCTTAATTATGATGATATATTTCTAGATTAATAGATCAAAACCTGATAGATTTCGAAAGCAAAATACAATTGGGAAGCATTAGATTACTAATATTAATACCTATGGATTCCACTGCGTGGAATACTTCGGAACTTGTTCATGCATTGCCTGTCCCATCATTTTTGCTGCTAATGGAAGGCCCCCACATTTTTGATTGATTTCCAACTTCAGATCTTCCAAGTCTGAGGGATAGGATAGATTCGGATTCGGATCATCCTCAACTGCGTCTTCGAATATTTTCCAGCAGCTTTCAGGGTCTGAAAGCGGCAAAAGGCGATGTATATTTTCTTCTCCAACCATCATCTTTGCTAGTTCTTCATTCCTACTTGTGACTATGACTCTACCCCCATTCCCTTTTGGCAATCCGAATGCAAACCCATCGTCCCATTTCTTATCACTAGTCAGACAAGAATCCAACTTTCCGTACCATGTGTCAGTCTCCCTAGCATCATCAAGCACAATCAGATACCTCTTCCCCACCAATTGCAGGTGAAGAGCACATAGCAGTCCTTCGAGGCCACGCTTCTCATTAAAAATGAAACTGACCATTTTCTTTTCAACTCCAAGCTGCACCAACATTCTTTTCACAATTGCTAGTTTTGGATCCTCATCGTCATCCGGGTGTCTGGCCATGCACACCCAGATCCTTGGAAGGAAGTTGTTTTTCACCTCTGGTTTGTTGAATATCAATTGGCAAAGTGTTGTTTTGCCTATCCCTTCCCTACCAACAATGCCTACTGCCTTGAACCGATCATGACTTTCTTTTTCAAGAAGCAACTTTTCCATGGACACCACATTATCATCAAATCCATAAACCTTGGAATCATCTACTACATGAGTAGTCCACCTCGAAATCTCTGTGTCCCGTGAGCTTGTCTCCGTGTCCTGTGAGCTTGAAACACCATTGTTAGGTTGTAGTTTATCTTTCGTAGCCTTGAGTTCCCTCTTGATCTTATTTAACTCCCTCCTGATTCTGTTAATGGTGAGTAGCTCCTCAGGAGAATTGAAACCGTGTTTTCTTGTTAGCATCTGGCACTCAGTGACAACATTGTTGAGGTAGTAAAGCTTGTCCCTGATGGATGAATCTACAGGGGAGAATGAGCTGAAAATGTCTACAAGCAAAGACTTTATTTCTTGAAATTGGTTGTACCTGGGAATTTTGGAGATACTTTTGTCTTTCCCATCAAGAACTTTCTTGAATTGTTCCATTAGATAATGTTCAATTTCTTGAGCCATAGTACTCTCTCTCTCTCTGCAACTCTCTGTTGTTTATTCGAACTTGTAACAGCAACTGCAGCTCTCTGCTGCACAAAACCCAGAGGTGAGGGTGTAATAAGTACACAATTCTGAAGGATAAAGAAGAAAGACAGAGGAAAAACCTGATGGCTTCGGTGGACTGGAAACTGAAGAACCAAGCTGTGCAAAGGACTAGCGAGAGTCCGCTTTCCTGTTGATTGAGTTCATCTGGAACGACCACTTCTCAGCCATTCTAGGAGTCAACTGTGAAGTCTATGTAAAATATCCCATAAATGAAATAAACTTTCTGAGGAAATATAATTGCGGCAGTGTTGTAAAATATCTTATAAATGAAATTGATTTTATTGTCATAAGTAAAAAATAAAAAAATATTCAAAGATCGTTATGATTATTAAATTTTTTTATTTAGAAAGCTATTAAATTTAATATTTGAGAAAAGAATGAAACACACACTTGGGTTCACCTGCTAAACCGGTAACTGGTTCTCGTTCTTGTTGCTATAGCATCATCAGCCACTTCTACATTATCTCTCTCTCTCTCTCTCTCTCTCTCTCTCTCATCTTTTACTTTGAGTTCTGCAGTCTGCAGCCATGGCGCCAAGTACTTAACATCTATTGCTGATCCGTTTTTTCTGGTATGAAAACTCTACTCTGTTCTGTATATATTTTATTTGCCTTGTTTTGTCTCTCTAAGGTATAGATGAAGACTTTGGAAAATTAAATGAAATTACTTAATTTAACTAAAAAAGTCTGTCCTGTTTAATTATACAATATAACTTGTTGTTTGTTTGTTTGTTGCACCCATTGATGGAAAAAAGACAGAAAAATGGAAATTGAACATTTGATCAGTCACAAGCATCCACTGATGTTCAAGGAAGAGCAGAAAGAAAAACATGGTGGGCTGGCTTTTTGCTCAGGGTGTGCAGAGAACCTGTGATTGGCCCTAGCTACTGCTGCACCAAATACCCGGAATGCGACTTCCTTGTCCATAAATCTGTTGGAATTAATGCACTTCCTTCATTTTCTAGAATATCTCTATTTATTGCAGCAGTTGTAGCTATCTTTAATTAATTTGGTGGAGTTTCTATGCAATGTCTTTTAGGTTCTCTAGGAAGTATTCTCTAGAATATTCCTTCTCTTTTTAAAAAGCCTTTGAGCTTATCATTGTAAATAGAAGCTAAGTGAATCAGAATACAAAGAGCTCTGCTGAAGCAACTCATATTTCCAGCACCTCATATTCGTTCGATCATATCTGGGCGTTGAAATCAATTCTAGAAGATGTCATCAGGAGCCAAAGAAGGTCCATCACTTTCCTACTCTATTCTCCCAATCTTTGGAGGTGGAAATTATGATTTCTGGAAGGTGAAGATGAGACTGTTGTCACAA
>NC_047656.1:10123895-10264610 GCF_902201215.1 Prunus dulcis | reverse complement strand
TAATTTCTGGAAGGTGAAGATGAGAACTATACTGTTGTCAGAAGGTCTTTGGAGCTTCGTTGAAAGAGGGCTTCAAGAACCAGAGGATCTAAGTCAGCTTCCAGCAGCAGAAATAGAGAAGTTCGAAGCAGAAGTCATGAAAGATGCCAAGGCTCTCTCCAAGATTCAGAACGGAGTCACTTCAGACATTTTTCCAAGAATTACAAGAGCTAAAACAGCAAAAGAAGCCTGGGATACATTAGAAAAGGAGTTTCAAGGTGACAGCAAGGCCATAACAATCAAGCTACAGACTTTGCGCAGGGAGTTCTATAATATGAAGATGAAAGAATCTGAATGCATCCAAGATTATGCCTCCAGACTAGCTGAAGTTGTGAATCAAATGAGAACACTTGGTGAGGAGATATCTGACCAGAGGGTTGTTGAAAAAATATTGATCAGCTTGCCTGAAAAATATGATCCCATTGTTGCTGCTATTGAAGAGTGCAAGGACATCACCACCTTATCAATTGAACAATTAATGGGTTCTTTAAAGTCTCACGAACAGAGAAGGTTGACACGAAATGATCAATCTGTTGAGAGTGCTTTCCAATCAAAACTAAGTTTCAAATCTCAAAAGCCCTCCAAGAAAGGCAATTCTAGAGATGACTGGGGAACGGGGGAGCAAAGAAGGTGGAAGAAAGGAGAATCCAGCAAAAGAGACGAATCCAAGAATGGGAAAAGTACGAATTCTGAAGATAATCAGCCTTCCTGCAGGATTTGTAACAAAACAAATCATGATACGTCAAATTGTTGGAACCGTGGAAAGCCAAAGTGCCATCATTGCAACGAATTTGGGCACGTTGAGAAGGACTGCAGATTCAAGAAAGCAAACCAAGCAAATTTTTCTAAAAGCAAGAAGGATGATGATGGAAATGAAAACTCGTTCTCTACTTGTTTATCTGCCCTTGAGGAAAAAGAAAGCATCTGGTATCTTGACAGTGGATGCAGCAACCACATGTCAGGAAATGAAAATATTTTTCTTGATGTGGATACTTCAGCTACTCCAAATATCAAAATGGGTAATGGTGCTATTGTGGAGGCAAAAGGAAAAGGAAAATTGCTATTAAAACTAAGAAGGGGGTGAAGCAGATTCATGATATCTTGCTTGTTCCAAAACTAAGTCAAAATTTGCTTAGTGTTGGACAACTTGTGGAGAATGGCTATCGTCTTGTTTTTCAAGATGGTGCATGCATCATTTATGATAAAAATGCAGTTGAGATGGTGATTGCAAAGGTGAAAATGGAGAGGAATAGAAATTTCCCCATTGAATGTCAATATGCTGAAGTTGCTGCCATGAAAGCTGATGTTGTGCGTGACTCTTGGTTATGGCACAAGAGATTTTGTCATCTAAACTTCCAGGGGCTGAAGTGTCACACCCCGGACCGGCTCCGCCGTAGCGCGATATTGTCCGCTTTGGGCCTGGCTACATTCTCACCAGCCCGCACGGTTTTGTTCCTGGGAGCTCACGAAGCAACTTCCCAGGGTGGTCACCCATCCTGGGATTGCTCCAGCCTCCAACTCGCTTAACCTCGGAGTTCCTACGAACCCGAAGCCAGTGAGCTCCCAAAAGGCCTCATCTAAGTTCAGAGTGGCGCAGCGGACTGGCCCAACTCCACCTAGCATGATATTGTCCGCTCTGGGCCCACTCGACAGCAACTGAAAAGACCCGCCCCGAATTTTCCCCAAATCCGAGACGAATCCTTTGGAATTTCCTGACATCCCCCGATGCCGGGCCCACTTACTAAAGACCGAGACTTTCTGCCGAAATTTCGGCAGAGTCTCCCCTATAAGTTGGACATTTTCCAAAATTTATACCTGCATAAAAACACAATTTATAACCCCAACTGGCAGCATGTACAATATATTTTCATGCAAATCACACAAATGGCCTTCGGCCTTCCAATAATTCTTAACTAACTACCCAGCAATTCAAATACCCATTTATGACTAACATTTAGTCTGCGGCTGCACCTAATGACCTTAGGCTGCCTACGTACCCTCCTTGAGGGATCAAGCCACACGTAGTTCTCTCATACAACCCAATTCCACACTTAGGCGATACCTCATTTCACTTCTCTGTATTTCACACAATCTCCCCATACGCCGGTACAACCAGCGCCACGTATGGGGTCTGTCAACACGCCGGATAACCTACGCCACGTGCGACCATGCCATACTATCACATATCTCCCCATACGCCGGTACAACTAACGCCACGTATGGGGTCTGTCTCAACGCCGGATAACCTACGCCACGTGAGACCTACACGTCATATCACATAACTCCCCATACGCCGGTACAACCAACGCCACATATGGGGCCTGTCCCAACGCCGGATAACCTACGCCACGCGGGACCTCAACATCACAACACATAACTCCTCATACGCCGGTACAACCAACGCCACGTATGGGGCCTGTCGACACGCCGGATAACCTACGCCACGTGCGACCTCAACACAATACTACAATATCTCCCCATACGCCGGTACAACCAACGCCACGTATGGGGTCTATCCACACGCCGGATAACCTACGCCACGTGGGACCTAACTTTCACTTGGTGGTACTCGTAGTGAATCCAAAATCCGGGGAGGTACTTAAGGTAGTGCGTATAGCACTCCAAACCGACATTCTAGACTCTTTTGTACCCTTGTACAAACATATATATAATTATATTTATATAAACAAATATTCTAATATTGCGTAAACCCCAACAATAGTCTAGCACCAGATAATCCCCTTGGGAAGGTGAGATTACTCCGGGAGACTCATGGTCAACCAAGGGTCAAACTACCCTACCCCTGGTCAAACGGGCCCACGGGGACCACGACCTCCAAACTCCGATCCGAAAGTTCCTATGGGTTCTATAAGGTATAGGACACTTGTCCTACAAGTTTGGTTCAGATCGGACGGTTGAATCGCTCACGATCGTCCGATCTAACGGTTAATATAAAATATAAACTTTAAATTATTGAATCGGAACATCCGGGGCTCCGATTCACGATCCGTGAATTCCCCCACGATCCTAGAAATACCTAGATTAACATATATTGTTTTTGGGACCATCCAACGGTTCCAACCTATCGAACCCGGATAACGCGTAATAGGCGATATCCGTTCGATAGTCAAACGACGTCCGAATTGAGATCCGCGAAATCCTACGCGCTCGTGACGGTATAAGGATCTCAAAATTGGCCAGAGACACGCCACCACCCTCGCCCACGCGCCGCCACACGCGCCGGCAGTGCGTGGGTGTGTAGAGTAATTTTCGGCGACGGAAAAACTCCACACCCGAGCTCACCCTTCCTACCCTAGCTTCTACTCGAGGTCAGGATCACTTTCTTCAACTATGGGAAGGCCCAATTCGGGCGGCAACTGGCCGGAATTTCATTTTGAAATCCGGCCAAAAACCTAGGTTTCCCAATCGATTTTCTACACTCAAAATCGATCCAAACCTACACAACCAACAGCTAGAACTCGTAAAAAGGATGAGAAACCATACCTCAATCACCGAGTTTGGGTGGCGGAGGCGGCGGCGCGACGGCGAGAAAACCCCGGTTCAAACCAGTCGAGCTCGCGGCCGGCGATCGTGGTTTCCGACGGGAAAAACGGGCAGGTCTTGGTCGGGGCGGCGAGGCGAGTCGATCGGGACCGGTCTCGGGTCCCGCCGTGGCCGGAGTCGCGCGAACCGAGGAGAGAGAGAGAGTGGACGTCGGGGAGAGAGAGAGAGAGAGAGAGAGAGAGAGAGAAGTCAGATATTTTTTTTTTAACCCAAACTTCGAAATATTTACAGTTTTGCCACTGTCGATATTTTGATCGTAACTTCTTCGTTACAACTCCGATTCGAGCCTACCGCGTGTCTACGAATTCGTCTCAGTACCACCTACCCAAAAATACCAGTCACGGTCCCGAACTCTCTCCGGTTAAAAATATGACCAAAATACCCTTAAATAATTAAATAATTAAATAAGGGTTAAATTTTAGAGAAAATTTGATGACTTGGGTTTATTTTTTGAAGGAAAAATCAGAAACTTTTGTTGTGTTCAAAAGATTCAAAGCATTAGTGGAGAAGCAAAGTGGCAGCACCATTAAAGTTATGCGAAGTGACAGAGGAGGTGAGTATACCTCTCAAGAATTTGAAGATTATTGCAAAGATGAAGGAATTTGGAAGCAATTGACAGCAAGCTATAGTCCCCAACAAAATGGGATCGCAGAGAGAAAAAATCGAACAATTGTTGAGATGGCTACTTCAATGATGAATGAGAAAGGACTACCCAAACGTTTTTGGGCAGAAGCTGTATTTACAGCAGTGTATATTCTCAACAGAAGTCCAACTAAAGTTGTCAAGAACAAGACTCCATTTGAAGCTTGGAGTGGTTTCAAGCCTTCGGTAAGACATCTCAAAATTTTTGGATGTATCTGTTATGCTCATATTCCTGCTGAAAAGAGAACTAAATTTGATGATAAAAGCCAAAAATGCATCTTTGTTGGATACAGTTCCAGCACCAAAGGCTACAGACTTTATAATGTTGAAACTAAGAAGTTAATTGTGAGTAGAGATGTTGTTTTTAATGAAAAAGCAAGATGGGATTGGAATGAAAATAAAGTGCAGGAAATGCCATATGCTTTAGTGCAAGAGCAAAGGGAGATTCTAGGAGAGCATCAAGAAGAAGAAGCCACTCCTCAAACACCAGCAGCTGCCGGAAACAATTCAAACGCTGAACCTGTTTCCCCAAATTATTCTTCATCAGAAAGTCCTCCACTAAGAACCAGAAGCTTGAATGATATTTATGAGACTTGCAACTTTTCTGGTATAGAACCAGAGAGCTTTGAAGAAGCCCAGAAGCATGAAGTATGGGTGAAAGCAATGAAGGATGAGATAAGAATGATCGAGAAAAATCAAACTTGGGAGCTTGTGGATCTTCCAAAAGACAGAGATGTGATTGGAGTCAAATGGATTTTCAAGACAAAGTTTAATCAAGATGGAGGCATTCAAAAGCACAAAGCAAGGCTCGTGGCTAGAGGTTTTACTCAAAAGCCAGGTATTGATTTTTTTGAAATTTTTGCTCCTGTCGCAAGACTTGAAACAATTAGAACTTTGATTGCTCTTGCTGCCCAAAAGAATTGGTTGATTTATCAGCTTGATGTGAAGTCAGCATTCTTGAATGGAGTGCTCAAAGAAGAGGTTTATGTTGAGCAACCCCAAGGTTTTCTTGTTGAGGGGGGAGAAGACAAAGTTTACAAGTTGAAAAAGGCTCTTTATGGGCTAAAGCAGGCGCCCCGAACTTGGTATGCTGAAATTGATAAGTATTTTTCACATAGTGGTTTTCAAAAGAGCCAAAGTGAGCCCACACTTTACATCCTAAAGAAGGGAGCTTCTATTCTTATTGTTTCATTGTATGTTGATGATTTGATCTTTACGGGCAATGATGAACACTTGATCCAACAGTTCAAGAAGGATATGATGAGCACCTATGAGATGAGTGATCTGGGATTACTTCATTATTTTTTGGGAATTGAAGTTTCTCAAACTGAAAATGGGATCTTCATTTCTCAAAAGAAATATGCTGAAAATATTCTCAAGAAGTTCAATTTGCTGGGCTGCAAATCAGTGGCTACTCCTTTGATAGCAAATGAGAAAATGAGGAAGTTTGATGGTGCAAAGAAGGCAGATGCTAAGAAGTACAGAAGTTTGGTCGGTAGTTTTTTGTATCTTACGGCAACTAGACCAGATATTATGTTTGCTGCAAGTTTACTTTCACGTTATATGCAAGAGCCAAGTCAGATTCATTTTAGAGCTGCAAAAAGGGTGTTGAGATACTTGCAAGGCACACTTGATTATGGAATTTTGTTGACAGCAGTAGAAAAATCAAGGCTTATTGGTTACACAGACAGTGATTGGGCAGGATGTCTTGACGATATGAAGAGCACGTCGGCCTATGTTTTTTCACTTGGTTCCGGCATATGTTCATGGGCATCAAAGAAGCAAAATGTGGTGGCACAATCTACTGCTGAAGCAGAGTACATTGCAGCAGCTAAGGCAGCATCACAAGCTGTATGGCTTAGAAGGATACTTGAAGACATTGGCGAAAAGCAAGAAGGTGGCACCAAATTATATTGTGACAACAAATCTGCCATTGCCATTGGGAAAAATCCAGTGAGTCATGATCGTACAAAGCACATTGCCATCAAGTACCATTTCATTCGAGAGTCAATTGAGAAAGGTGAAGTTGCACTTGAATACTGCAGGACAGAGGAACAGTTGGCAGACATACTCACCAAGGCACTTCCACAGAGAAGTTTTGCTATTTGAGAGAGCTCATTGGAGTTGTGAAGAAAGTCCATTAAGGGGGAGTGTTGGAATTAATGCACTTCCTTCATTTTCTAGAATATCTCTATTTATTGCAACAGCTGTAGCTGTCCTTAATTAATTTGGTGGAGTTTCTATGCAATGTCTTTTAGGTTCTCTAGGAAGTATTCTCTAGATATTTGTTCTCTTTTTAAAAAGCCTTTGAGCTTATCATTGTAAACAGAAGCTAAGTGAATCAGAATACAAAGAGCTCTGCTGAAGCAACTCATATTTCCAGCACCTCATATTCCATCACAAAACCAACAACATGTGCCGAGCTCCCTAGTGAGATTAAGCACCCTGTACACACCAAACACCCGCTTGTTCTTCTCACCATGGGAGATTACAGATGTTTTGCTTGTTTCCTGCAGTACAAAGACGGCTTGGCTTATAATTGTTCCCTGTGTAACTTCAACCTTGACCTTAAATGTGCTTCCAATTGGAGCAACATTTTGGAAAATGACTGCCATGATCATGAATTCACCGTCCTTGTGAAACAATTGCAGCTCTGCTGCGATGCTTGTGGCCAAGGTGGGCATGGATTCTCCTACCTCTGTAGCGTCTGCCAGCTTTTGGTTCATAAGGAATGCATTTCATTACCACGTCACATCAGAATAACTCTATGCCAACACCCTCTCAAGCTTACAATTTTTCGAGAGAAGCCATTGTTAACTACAATGATCAAGTTTGTAAAGTTTGCTACACAACCATGACCAGCAATGGCCTTCTTTATTACTGTCAGTGTTGCAATTACATTGCTCATGCTAGTTGCTCCACACATAAGGACTTCCAGGATGAGACGACTTTGTTGGAAAAGGAAAATCATGATCCCACGCACATAACCATCGAGACAGTTGATGATGAGTCCAAAAGTCTCATACTAGGTGATGCTAAGGAGATGAACATGGAGGTGGATCAGATAGAATTAGAATTAGGAGCTGCACAAATCAAGCACTTTAGTCATGATCATTTCTTAGTCCTCATTGATGAGGTTAAAGATCATGATGATACAATTACTAGTGATGGTTGCATGCGATCCATCACCATCACTGAAGCCTTTTATAGTTGTACAGAACAAGAAGAATGCCATTTCTTTTTCCACAAAAGCTGGCTCATTTGCCTAGAAAGATGCTTCACCCATTTCACCCATACCAGCTCACACTCCTTGCTCGGGCTCCTTCTATTGACGGTGTGTTTTGGCGTTTTATGTGCAGGACGTTGTGCCAAGGATTTGTACTATTGTAAAAGATATGACTTGCTGTTTGACCTTCAATGCATTTCTCTTTCAAACCTTCTTACTCACGAGGCTCGTGAACATAATCCTCTCATCTTCAACAGAGTTTCCACGTTCTTGTGCAGGGGTTGCAGTATTTCTAGAGATAATACTGCCTGCTTCAGCTGCTTCAGATATACAATATTTCGGTGTAACTTGCACCTATGTATTCAATGTGTTAAACTTTCTCTTACCACCAAACACAACTATGATAGCCATCCTCTCAAGCTCACCTATCATAATGTTGAAGACGACGAAGGTGAATCTTATTGTCAAATATGCGAAGGAAAACGAAATCCAAAAGATTGGTTCTACTACTGCAAAAAAATGTGACTTCGACTGCCATCCTGATTGCGTTTTAGGGAGGTATCCTCAAGTCAAGTTAGAGGGCCGTTACAAGCATGATGCTCACCCACACCTTGTCACCCTAGTTGATAAAATTAAGAGCGTCATTTGTTTTGATAAGAGAGAGAGCATTCTTCCTTTTGAGGCATGTGGCAAACCTTGTGAAGGATTGGTCTTTGAATGGTCTGGCTGTAATGTAGACATCCACCAGTCAGAATTAAACTGTGTAAGTAAATTCTTCCCAAACTACTCTTGCCCATAATTGGCCTATAATTTTTCATGTTATTTTTGTTTGATATGCTGTTTTGAGTTTAAGGATTTAGTGCACATAGAAACCTATTTGAACCATTAAAAACCTTCCAATCACTTCTCTCATAATAGGTTTCATTTCAATTAGAGAGGTGATCAATGAGCTGTCGTCATTTGTTGAAAAAAAATAAAAAACCATATGTTAGGTGTTTTCTATAAAAGTAAAAATTTGCCAGGGCCTTATTTTTTCGTGTACTGAAATTAATTACTGATTGTTGACAGAGAGGAAGAGAAATAGAGCTTGAACATTTCAGTCACAAGAATCCATTGATGTTCAAGGACAAGCAGATAAATATTGATAGTGGACTAGTTTTCTGCTTTGGGTGTGCAAACCCAATGCTCTACAGTTCCAACCAATATCCTCACGGCAACTTCACTCTCCATAAATCATGTGCGGAGCTACCCAATGAGATGCAACACCCTCTGCACCCTATGTACCCACTTGGTCTCCTCACCATTGGAGATTACACTTGTGTTGTGTGTGACCAACACTACAAAGACCGCTTGGCTTACAATTGTTCCCAATGTGACTTCAACCTTGACCTCAAATGTGCTTCCAATTGGCACAACATTGGAAATTATGACTGCCATAAGCACAAATTCACCGTCCTTCTGAAGTGGCGAATGAAATTTACGTGTGATGTCTGTGGCCAAGATGGACATGGCATTGCTTACCTCTGTAGCAATTGTCAGCTGTTGGTTCATAAGAGATGCACTTTATTACCATGCCACATCAAAATAACTGCACACCAACACCCTCTCATGCTTAGATGGTCCTTTGAAGCAAGCTTTCAACTTGACGACCAATTTTGTAAAGTCTGCCACAAGCCCTTCATCCAAAAGAAGAAAATTTGTGGTGTTTATTATTGTGAGAATTGCAATTACTTTGCCCACAATACATGTGTGATAAAGGAGGACGTCCTAGATGAAACAACTGCAATGGAACAAGAAAATCAAGATCCCTATGCCGCAACGATCGAGACCATTGATCATGAAAATATGATACTAATTGTTGAGCCGGTCCATAAGTTGAACTTGGAGCAGAACCAGCTAGAATTAGGTGTGCAGATCAAGCACTTCAGTCATGATCAACATTTCTTATCCCTGAGTGATCATCATGAGGCAGCTAAAGATATTTCTGATAGAATAACTACTTGTCACTGCTGCATTCGACCAATCACTGTCACTGATGCATTTTATAGCTGCACAGAACAACAGTCCTTTCTCCACAAACCCTGTGCTCAATTGCCCACACAGAGACTTCACCCATTTCATCCACACCCACTCAAACTCCTCTCAAGGGCACCTATGGTATGCTCTACTGGCGACGTGTTTAAGTGTGATTTGTGCAGAAGTTTTTGTTGGAAAAAAATGGGTATAATTGCTGTGTTTTACACAAAAATTCAGAAATAATCATTCAATTTATGCTTAAAAAAATTAATGCATGCTTACAAACATACACAATGAAAAATCACATAATATGGATTAGAAGAACTTGAATAATTGAGTCAAGGAAAGTGTTGGACACTCTAACCTTAAGACGAATTACGCCCCACACTGGTGCTTATGGTTCACTAGCGTTCGCCTCCCAGGATACAACTATTGATGCGAAAAAGTGGTTCGGCACGTGGCTCGCCCAACTTAGTGATATTATGTCTTCGGAAGGGAATAACCTTTCGGAAGATCAAGTTCCTGCAAAAGGACACGTTCGGTAAGACCTTGGGATACCGGTGTGGTACCAGCCGAAGGCTCTCCGATACTTAAGTAAGTACGGTTTTAGTAAATATTAGATTACAGATCAAGCGGTAGCGTACCGTTGGTTTCTCTCCCCTCCTTTTGAGGATAGGGGTCTTCTTATATAGGTCTTGGGAGGCGTGCACTATGCTCATATTTTCGATGTGGGACTGTAGAAGCGGATTGTGAGCGTGACACGTGTCCCGTTGGAAAAGAGCCAAAATATATGGCTTCGGCAGGACGCATGCCGAAGGGTCATTGTGATAAATATCGATTCTGTCCACGTGCCTGGCGGTAACAGGTCGTTTATTTCCGGTATAAACAGTAGTCCCCCAAGTTCTCTTCCGAAGGTTCTTCGGAAGGGAATTTAGTTCTCCATGGCAGTTCGAAGGTGCCCTGCCGTTCGGTAAGCTCGTTTGGGGGAAGGAAATGATGCTTGTGTTGATCCCTTCGGGAATCATCGTTCGGAAGAGGCTCTCCTGGGACCCGAGGGATCGCTGATGCTGAGAGGCGTGAGGGCAGAGAGACGCTTCGTCTTCCTTGCCTGGCGTGCAGAGACGCTTCGTCTTCCGCGCCTGGCGTGCAATCAACATCTCCATCCACCGGGCGACACGTGGCTAGCGAAGCTACGCCTGGCGGTCGCATTTATGAGCCGTTTGGTTTCCCGAGGCGTACCGTTGCAGCCTTCTCCCTATAAATAGAGGTTGCTCCGGACGTAAAGCTCACTTTGCAATTGTGAGTTGACGCGAGAGCTCTGTGCGGCGATTTCTGAAGAGAGTGAACGGCAATCCAGGCGATTTTTACAGAAGTTCTCGGCATTCAAGGCGATTTCCGAAGTCTCCATTCGGCAATCAAATCTTCCCCAACTACTCAAGGTAAGGTACCGTTTGGTACTCCCAAAATGTTTTCTCTTTATTTATGTACGTCTTTTCATGGCATAGGCTAGCCGATCGTTAGTAGGATTTTCCTTCGATGGTCCAGTGAACTATAGGTAGCGACGTAGGCATCGGTAGGGTAGTTCATGACACGGCCTTAGCCTTCCTTTCCTTTTTTGTAGCTGTCGGATAGCGAGTCATCGTTAGGCAGTGAGCCCAATGCGTTCGATGAGGAGTTGTCATCGGGCTGGGACACGTCCAGTGGGGCTGCGAGCCTCTAGTCCGAGGGTGGAGAGGACACCGATGTCGATATACTCGGTGAGGAGGTGAACTCTGTTCCCACCCACGGCATCGGCAAGGGGCTTATGACGGGGCAACCGCTTCCCTTGGCCGCGGTTTATAAGGACCGTACCCGCGTCGGTACCCTTGAGCATCAGCCGGAGGCCTCCACCTCCGGTGGTGGTGAGGGCGTTGCCGGTCCCTCTCGGCCGAGGGTGACCATCATCCACCGGGAGCGGTGTAGGATACCGGTGGGTGTACCCAAGAGGACTCTGTTCGGGGTCGACTACTTGGAGCCCAACAAGGTTACCGAACGGGAGCTGGAGAGGATTAGGGTCGAGTACCTTATTCCGAACTCGGTGAAGATGAGAATTCCGGGCCCTACCGAGTCCCTCAGCGACTCAGGGGATGGTGAAGTCACCTTCTTCACCGACGTGCTTCTGCAAGGGGTTAGGTTGCCGTTGCAGCCTGCCGTGCAGAAGATCCTTGCCCAGATCGGGTACGCTCCTGGCCAGTACAATCCCAACTTTTGGGTGGCCTTGATGGGGGTGATAGCTGCGTTCGGGATTGCCGGGGAGGGGGAGCCTTCCTACGAGCAGTTCTCGTACCAGTACAGCATCACCAAGTCCAAGAGCGCCGATCACGGTGGCTGGGTTCAGGCGAAGGTTAGAGAGAAGGTTACTAGCATTCCTCTTATCAAAATCTGGAATTTGATTCCAAAACTGACATTAATTAGGCATGTCTCATACCAATAAATTATCTTTTTTAATGTATTAATTTTATAAATTAGGGACACTATTGCTTCTTGAATTGAATATCGCTCTCATCACTTTGTCTTCGTTAATTTTTTCCCTTTTATGAATCTAAATAAGATGATATAGTGTACATCAAAATTCCTTATTTCTATTTTGTTAGAGTAGTTATTGATGGAAATGATTCTTTGGTCTAATCTCAAGCGTATCAAGCTTTCCTTCTTTTTTAAATAATAATAATAATCCTTTGACTTCAGTTTGGGTGTTGGGTTTATATTTGTACCCAATTGGGGGATTCGTAAATATAGAGTGTTGGGTATTTGTCTCTTGCTTGATCTTCATGGGAGATCCAAAATAATTTATTTTTCAATTTCCTATGCTATCAGTACTCACACAGAACACAATCAAAATGAAATCATGGCGTTTGTAGTTTGACTTAAATCTGATATGTGAACTGGTTCTCATAAAAAGAAAATCCTACTAGGTAGAGATAGAAGATGTTATAGTTCATGGTGGTTATTTATTTAATTTGGTCATTTTGTTATTGAAAGGTGTACAATGTTAGGAGAGGATTTGATCCAATAAGAATAAGGTGAATTATAGTTTTAGTCTAAATACAATTAAAACTCATTAGATTAATTTAAGGGTTAAGATTGTTTTAGATGCGGGTAAATGCACCGATGTTAAATGTAGAAGCTTAGGATTCTTATCACACGATTGTTGAATGAAAATCATTGAGAATATTCAAAACCTTTCAGGTATGAACATTAATATTAAGGCTTAATTATTGATTTTGCCCTTGAAGCACAATTCTAGTTTAATTTCGCCCCTGAAACTCAGGCAACTATGCCTGGCAAAGTAAGACATGGAGTTCCAAGGGGTAAAGCGACACAAATTGAGTTTTAAGGGCAAAGTGAGACTACAACTGAGGTTCATGGGCAATTCAACAATTAAGCCTAATATTAATAAACATGGAACCACAATCAGACAACACTATTTTGCAGAGAATATCTTTAGTGATGATGAGAAGCTTCTATAGATTCTGCAGCTAGTCTGAATGTAGAGCAAGGAATATACAACTCCTCAAGCAATCAACGCACCAAACAAAGGGCAAACGTGCTTTATTAAAGCAACAACCTTCCCTTTTTTTTCTTTTTCTTTTTTTTTTAAATTTATCAGTTTATGATACCTTGAAATATTTTGAAGCCATTCTTATATTTCTTTTTTCTTCTTTTTTCAGAAATAAAAGATAGTAGAAGCTAATTGGATCCAAATTTGGGTTTCTAGTCCAATTTGCTCGTTCTCATTAGGTTTTGAGTGGAAACTAATTGGATACAAATTCTTACTCTATACCTTAAAAAATTCTATTTTTATTAATTACTTAAAAATGAAGGATTCGAACTTGAGAGCTCCATCAATATATGGAATTAATCGAGTTGGATTTATTTGAGACTGATTGAGAGAGTGAACCTCAATAAAGATAAAGAAAAAAAGAAAGAAAAATTGGATTCTTTCACTTCTCTTTTTCTTAACTTTTATGATGCTTTGACTGGCCCATCAGGTTCTCCAAAGTGATTGGTTTGCTTGCTATAAGAGTCCAAAGTTGAGGGCAGCCCTCGTGATCAAGACTAGGGCTCGTTAATGGGCCGGGCTTTAAAGAGGAGGGAGAAAATATCAGGTCAGGTCGGGCCGGATATTTTTAGAAAATTCAAAGCCCAAGTCCGACCCATAAGCCAGGCTTGAAAAAGCCCATCGAGCCGGGCCGGGCTAAACCCAACGGGCCCTACTTCATTTTTAAAAAATCATAAACTTAATCATAAAGGCATTTTAGTCCAAATTTGAGATTAAACTCACTTAATTCCAATATTTTCACTTCAAACCAAATTCATAAAACATCCAATAAAGTCACACATCTTATAAGATTTTTCACAAAAATAATAAAATCAAGTATTATTTTTGAGGTTATTACATAATTAGATTGTAATACGTTTTAAGAAATAATTTTAAAAAATAATAAGTATAAAAAAATATTTTTTTTAAAGGATGGTATGAATAAATATGCAAATATTTGGTGATGTGTTCATGAAAAGCATGATTATATTTGGTGGTACGATTATGTTTCGTGATATGATTATATTTGGTGATGTGATATGTTGTTCATCTTATATATATATATATATATATATATATATATATAATTGTTGAATTAATAATTGACACAAATTAATGTGCTAATCATTCAATTATAAACTAGGAATGAGTAAAGAAAAGTAAATGAAATGAAACAAATTACATATGTGATTTAAGTGATATAATCCTAAACCTAAACTCTTATTTATACATAATTATATATGTATGCGGGCCTAACGGGCCTGGCTTTTGTGGGCGGACCGGGCTGGGATTTCTTGGGCTTAATCGGGCAGGGCTTATGGGCCGGGCCGGACTTCAAACACCTAAGCCCAAGCCTAGTCCGGCCCAAGGCGGGCCGGGCCATCTCAAAGCCCATAACGAACTTGACCGGGATTTTTTTCGATGGGCCGGATGGGCTCCCATCGGCCCATGAGCCCGCGGGCCAAATGATGAGGCCTAATCAAGACGATGTTGTTTGGCTCAGTCAAAGGGGGGAGGGGGTTTGTGGACCTTGTGGTGAAGAGATTAAACAGTTGACTTTACTCTCCCAGTTGTAAAGCAAACTCTCATTGCTCTTCTGTACCAACCACTCATCAGGTTTGCTCTCTATCTATCTTTAATTTCATTATCTTCATTTTCTGCCTTATTCATTTTCTTTGGTTTAAGTTTAGGTGTTAATTTGTTGTTCAAAACACCCTGTCATGAACTGATTATATTTTGATTGTTTGAAACTTGCTTAAGCTTGCTTTAAATTCATTTCTGTATTATTTATTTATTTATTCTGTTTTTGTGTTGGTATGTCTTGTTGCTATATAAGACAAGATTAATAAGTTCTGGAAAAATAAAATAAAATAAAATAAAAGAACCTGAATTAAATGTTTGATAACATGTTGTGTGTTAAGTCGTTAGATTGTTGAGTGGCTTAGATTTAACAAACTATGGGTAAATACAGAGGATCAGAATCCATTTTCTAAGTTAATGAAGTAACGCATCATTGTCTATACTATGCTTGATAAAAACAGTGAACACCATGTTGTGCGCAAACACTCCAAGACTTTGTCATTGATGGACTATGCGATGGCACACACACGAACCCCTTTGAGAATAAAACACACGTACATCAAAAAGAGAAAGCAAACACACAAGAACACAGATTTATAGAGGTTCGGCCCCGTGCCTACATTCTCTTGGTGATCCATATGAGAAATTCACTAGTATGTAAGAACAACTTTGGTTACAATCTTGAACCCCCTTAGCTCTCACAGGAACCCTAGCCCTCTTTTCTCTCGCCCTTGCTCAAACCTTTTGATGTCCTTGTAAACACTCAAGAATTCACCCTTGAATTATGTGTTGCATTTCTACCTTGAAAATTCACTCTTGAATTCTCCTCTCTTTTTTATTTAACCTAGCTCTAAAAGTCTTATTTATAATGCATAGGACTTTTGCTACAAGTTAACTAGGAATAGGAAACCAAAACCCTATTAAATTAGGCTAGAAAATCCCAAAATAATGGGAAAACCAAGTCAAACACGCCAAAACGCCGAAACAGCACATGAACTAATTGACGCGACGACTAGTCGTTTTGCCAAGCGACCAGTCACCCGGAGAAGTGGCGACTTTGCTACTCTCCTCAAAAAATGACAGGTCGCCTAGCCAACAACGACCGATCGTGTGCAATAACAGCTTCCTCTTGCTACTTCTTCTTCTTTCGCTGCTCCTCCTTGCAGCCATTGCTTGTTTCCACCTCCTCCTTGCATCCTTTTTGAGAGCCAATCTTCAACACTCTCCACCTTGGTGAACTAAAATCACCAATGGACAATTGTTGACCCCAAATAACCTCTTTCACCTCTTGGAAACCGTTCTAGTAATTCCTAAGAGCTCCAAAATAACAAGAAACCTCTTGCCTTGATGCACCTTAGGTGAGAAGGTGCTCCACCTAATACTAAACTTGGATAACCCGGATCTCTTGTGTAGAAGAGAGATCCCCCCATGCCGAACTCCTTGCTCCTCACCTTCTTGGATTGTAAAAGCACTTGGGCATAAACCAATATCTGTTGCCGACCTAGGCTAGCTACTAATACCACTTCTTGTGTACAAACACTCCAAGGTCTTATCGTTGATGGACTATATATATGCAATGGCACACACAAGAACCCCTTTGAGAATAAAACACACGCACACCGAAGAGGGAAAACAAACACAAAAACACAAAAATTTATAGAGGTTCGGCCTCGTGCCTACGTCCTCTTGGTGATCCATTCGAGAAATTCACTAGTATGTAAGAATTCACGACTTCGCTGCTCTTGGCAAAAAACAACTGGTTGCCTGCAACACCAGCTTCCTCTTGCGACTTCTTCTTCTTTGCTGCTCCTCCTTGCAGCCATTGCTTGTTTCCACTTCCTTTTAGCATCATTTTTGCGAGCCAATCTTCAACACACCAAGCTTTTGTGTAGTGTAACTATTCTTTTGATAGTTTTTTTTTTTTTTTTTTTTGAAGTACAAACGATAATCTAAATTACAAGGGACAAAGTTTTTCACACACACACACACACAACTAAGATGTCATGGGAGTTCAAACTTGAGACCTCTTTATGCAAGTCAATGCCATTTTTCACTGGACTAGACCCTATTGGCAACTTTTCTTTTGATAGTTACTCCTTTGTCAAATAGAGAAGAGTATTAATATATTTCTTATATTAATTGTCAAATAGAAAAGAACGTCAAAATCTGTTCAAAATCTTTTGATAGTTAACAACTCAATCTTCAATACCAGAATAAATTCAAAATAATCGGCAAAGACAACAAATCAATACACTAATGATGTTTCAAGAAATTCAAATTCAAATATCTACATGGGAAAGCAAGTAAAGTACGATTTGAATAACTAATTTGCCTCTTGTCTCTGGGACATGTAAGTAAAAGAGAACTCACCAATTGCGTTTTCATTGAAGAAAAAAGAATAGAGATATTTAGTGATATACCCATTTCTAGCACTAATATTATAAATAAACCCTACACAATTGAATTCCTATAAACAAACCCAAAAAAAAACCCAAAAAATGATAGCTAGCCTTATTGAATTTAATATTGATTATTAAATTACTTTGATGCCCTATTGAGTGCTTTGGGTATTTTTATGAGATTTTGGGGTTGGGCTTGTTTTAAGAAATTGATGGCAGTTTTGTAATTTATAAGAAGTTAAAAGCTTTTTTGTTATGTTGTAAATGGGCTTTGGGTGTGTTTCTAAAGTCCATTTTATATAGGGTATTTTTATAATTTGGGCCCCCATATTGGGTATAATAGTGAATCTCCCAAAAGAATAAGCAGTCACATGCAAAACTCAAGTTCTTTTCTTTTCTTTTCTCTTTTTATATAAAGTGTATACTTCCGTCGGCAGCAAAGAATCCTCTGAATGCTTACTTATAGGTTAGATGCACATTTCAATACTTTGTTTCTGCGTATATATTCATTACTTCACTCCCCAGCAAAGAATTCACTAAAGAGTGCTTGCTCTGTATATATACATACACACATATCTTGTTGCTACATTTCCACTTTTATATGTCACTAGTCTATCTTTCAGCATCACACCATTTACTTATTCATTAGCTAGTGATCACCCAAAAAACAATTTAATAAAATTACTCTTGCTAGCTCTAGAGCCACGGTCACATCCACGTCACGCAAGTCATCCTTAATTCAGGTATGAAAACCTCCACTCTATCCTATTTTGTGCTTTCAGATTTAGGAAAATATGTACAAGTATTATTTTTGTAGAATTTTTAAACTTATTTGGTTTTACGAATATTCACCCACATTTTGATATTTCATTGTCTAAATATCAAGACCAATGAAAATGAAACTTTAATCAAATTCTGAGAAGCTTATACAATTTATGTTTTATATATGATCAATTGGTGGTAGCAGTTGTTTTCTCTGTAAACATTTATTGCTGAGAGCAGAGAGAAATGGAGCTTCAACATTTCAGTCACAAGCATCCCTTGACGTACAAGGAAGAGCAGAAGAAAGAAGATGGTCGACTAGTTTTTTGCAATGCATGCGGGGATCCTGTGCTTGGCCCTAGCTACACTTGCAACAAGTATCCTCCTGGCTTCACTCTCCATAAATCATGTGCCGAGCTACCCCGTGAGATCGAACACCCTTTGCACCGCAAACACCCACTTGTTCTCCTCACACCTACAAAATACACTTGTGCTGCCTGTGACCAACGTTACAAAGCCAGCTTGGCTTATAATTGTTCCTTATGCCACTTCAACCTTGACCTCAAATGTGCTTCCAATTGGCAAAATATTATTGAAAATGATCGTCACGAGCACACATTCACCATCTTTCGGAAGCGAATAAAATTCAATTGTGATGCTTGTGGATCATATGGGAATGGTATCCCTTACTTTTGCAGCATCTGCCAGCTCCTAGTCCACAAGAGATGCACTCCTTCGTTACCACGCGACATCAAAATAACCGGGCACCAACACTCTCTCATGCTCACATGGTCCCTTGAAGAAATTCGCCGAAGCAACCCATTTTGCAAAGTATGCTATACGAGCATGAAAAAGCATCGTGCCATTTATTCTTGTCAATGCTGCGGTTATGTTGCCCGCACTAAATGTGCAACACATGAGAGCTTCCGTGATGTTACAACCACCGACATTGTTGAGGATCAGTCGAAAAATATGATACTTGGAGCGTCCCAGCAGATCAACATGGTGGAGTACCAAAGAGAATTAGCTGAACATCAAATCAAACACTTTAGTCATCAACATCTCTTAGCCCTGAATGATGAGGTTAAAGATGAAGACAATAAATCCCGTACTTGCGATGGTTGCATCGGGCCCATCACTAACGCATATTATAGTTGTACAGAAAATGAACGTTGCCATTTCTTCCTCCACAAAACATGTGCTCAATTACCTACAAAGCTGCTTCACCCACTTCACCCACTTCCTCTTACACTGCTCCCATGGGCTCCTTCTACTGACCGTGTGTTCTGGTGTCACTTGTGCAGGAACCTTTGCCAAGGCTTTGCATACTACTGTAGCAAATTCGACTTATACTTTGAACTTGAGTGCATTTCGCTTTCAGAGTCCCTTACACATGAGTTTTATGAAGATCGCCTCTTTTTCAACAGAAGCTGGGAGAAGCACTACAACTATTGCCATGGTTGTGATACATCTATTGGAGAAACTTTTGCTCGCTTCAGTTCTCTGACAAATAATGGCTATCATGATATCTTCAATTTTTGTATTCAATGTGTTAAGGTACCTTTGACTGCTAAGCACAGATACGACGATCATCCTCTCAAACTCATCTTTAAAAGAGATGGTTATTGTGAAATATGTGAAGGAAAACAATATAAACAAGAATGGTTGTACTCATGCGAGGATTGTGACTTTGATTGCCATACTTATTGCATTCTGGGAAGGTATCCCAAAGTCAAGTTAGGGAGTACTTTCAAGATTAGTGCTCACCCACACCTAGTCACCCTCATCGATAAGAGAAAGAGCGTCATTCCTTTCGATAAGAGAAGTAGCATTCTTCCTTGTCAATTGTGCGGTGGACCTTGCGAAGGATTGGTCTTTGAATGCTCTAAGTGTCATGTAAATATCCATCGATCAGAATTATATTGTGTGAGTAACTTTTTCTCATGCCCTCGTTCTTACCATTTCCGTATGATTTTCTGAATCAATTTTGTTGAAAATTAATATTGTTCATAGCCTGACTTATAGTTATATTAAATATAGATATATGTTTTTCCAATTGGATGCGTGACTATACAAAATGTGAGTCTCGCCCTAATTAGAGAATTATTATTGATTTCAAGGTGGCCAGTGAATGCGGTTCATACACGCACATATATATATATATATATATATACAGTATTCTTCTCTCATCCGGACGTCCGGACGTTATTACCATGTGGACGTCATTGTAAACAAGGAGGAAAGCAAAGAGGATATAGTAGAAAATACAAGAAGTCCGCACAATTATAACGTCCGGACTCTGTATTGCACAATATATAATAAACTATTTGGATCAAAATTATGGTCATGTCTTTGATAGAGGTGACATAGGCGAGTCATACCTCGATTATAGACTGACCAGTTAATGTTGTCCAAGTAGCACCACCAGGCTAGCTAGATTGGAAAGGGTTCAAATAATAAAATCTAGACTGATTATAATTAATTATACAATTCATGCTAATATATAATCTTTCAGTAGCAGTTTGCATATACTAAATTTGTGATTGTTGACAGATAGGGAGAGAAAATGAGCTTAACAAATTGCAGCGTCCCTGCATATTCACGGAACTGCAACCTAATCAGTATGGTCGACTGGTTTTTTGCAATATGTGCGGTGACGTTGGCCCTGGCTATAATGGAAACAAAGATCCTTCCAACCTCTCTCTCCATAAATCATGTGAAAAGCTACCCCGTCAGATTCAACATCCAATGCACCGGAAGCACCCACTTATTCTTCGCAAACCTAGATACTACTCGATGACTAAGTGTGATGTATGTTCCCAACGCTGTAGAGACAACCATACTTACACTTGTTCCCAATGTGACTTCAACCTTGACCTCAAATGTGCTTCCAATTGGCGAAACATTGGAAATTATGACTGCCATGACCACCAATTCACCGTCCTTCGGAAGCGAATGAAATTCACTTGCGATGCATGTAACAAACATGGGAATGGCGTCGCCTATCTCTGCAGCATCTGCCAGCTTTTGGTCCATGAGGAATGCACTTCGTTACCACGCCAGATCAGAATAACTGCGCACCAACACCCTCTCGTGCTCAAGTGGTCCTTTGGGGTGGTTCAGCCCCGGAATCAATTCTGCAGAGTCTGCCACAAACCCATGAAGAAAGAAAGAGCTGTATATTCTTGTGAACATTGCAGTTGCATTGCTCATAATAGATGCGTAATGAAGGAGGACGTTCGAGATGAAATAATTGCGCTGGAGAAAGAAAGGCATGGCCATACAACTACCAAAATCGTTGACGATGAGTCCAAAGCTACGATGCTTGGTGAGGCCCAGCAGGGCGACGACCGGATAGAATTAGCTGCACAAATCAAACACTTTAGTCATCAGCATTTGTTGTTCCTGAGAGATGAAGTGCAAAAAGATGATAGAATTACTTGTGACGGTTGCATCGAACCGATCACAGATGCCTTTTATAGCTGTACAAAACAAGAAGAAGATGATTGTCATTTCTTTCTCCACAAGACATGTGCTCAATTACCAACGGAGAGGCTTCACCCATTTCACCCACACTTGCTCAAACTCCTCCCAAAGGCACCGTCTACGGATGGCATGTTCGAGTGCCATGCATGCAGCAGCTTTAGCCACGGCTTCCTCTACAGCTGTGAAAGATGCCAGTTCTACCTTGACCTCCAATGCAATACTCTTTCCAACTCTCTTACACATCCGGCTCATAGACACCCCCTCACCTTCAACACAAAGGATGACAAGGGGCAGTCCTACATATCGTCAATAAGAGGCATATTAAGAAGGAGCAACCCTTCTTGTCGAGGTTGTGGTGATTATAGTCAACCAGCTGTCCGCTTCAGTTGTGTCAACTGCAATTTTCATCTGTGTATCCAATGCATTCAACTACCTCTTACCGCAAGTCACAGGTATGACAATCATCCTCTCAAGCTCACACATCGTCGGGTTAAAGATGAACTGGGAGAATGTTATTGTCAAATATGCGAAGGAGAACGAGACTCAACACATTGGTTTTATTACTGCAAAGATTGTGACTTCGATTGTCATCCTCATTGCGTTGTTGGGAGGTATCGCCATGTCAAGTTAGGGAGCACTTACAAGCATTCTCACCAACACCTTGTCACCCTTGTTGAGAAGAAAAAGAGTGTCATTCCTTTTGATAAGAGAGATAACATTCTTCCTTGTGAGGCATGTGGTAAACCTTGTGAAGGATTGGTGTTTGAGTGTTCTCAGTGTAATATCAATATCCACCGAATAGGATACTGTTAAAAGAAAATTCTAAATTCTCAGAATGTCTAAGATTTGTTTCAAATTTACTGGTTCTGATTCCATACATTTCATACATAGTATGCATAATCATAGCTTAGCAGATCATTGTTGATTTTCTGCTTGTCCCTTTGCTATATAATAAAGAGGGTTAACCACGTAACCTGTTCAAATTTTAATCAAGTTGGCATCCATATGATATAGCAGCAGAGTATTATGGCCTTGTTGGTTTCTTGTTTGAGAAGCAGTCCAAAGGCTTCAGCTATTATCAGTTTTCACTTTTGCTTTGTAAATAATCCTCATTAATATAATTTTCTGATCAGCATAACCAAGATCACACATTGAAAGCAGCAAATTGGTTCATGCACACTTTTATGCAGGGGATTGTGCCGGCAGAATTCCTGTAAAATATCTTATAAATGAAATTGTTAGATTTATTAAATTTTTTTGTCTTGCTAAGTGATGCAAGAGCATGTAGGAAGCTCTCTAAGATTACTTAGGCCCGTCAGTCAATTGGGCTAGGGTTCTATTTACTTTAAATTATTATTTACTTCTTTTATTTTCCTATTCTTAATTACTAGGATTTGGTTTAATATCCTGTTTAGGTTTTTAATTTCCTATGTCAATTAGGTTTTCTGTATTCTAGTATAAATAGGCTAGTTAGAGACTCTTGTATGAAGTTTTGTTAATGAATATAATCTCATACGTAACTCTATAGAGTTTCTGTTGGAATTTTGCCCTAGAACTCAATTATCTTCGTTCCAACTTCAGTTCTATTCTTTATCCTTCTATTCTCTATATTTTGGGTATGTTTGGGTTACTAGACAGCAACTTATAACCGCTGCCCTGCATCACTAAGCCTACTATAATAGAAAAGAATGAAACATATGGTAAAAAGAAACCTAACAATTTGGGGAACATGGTGGCCCAATCAATGTATCATTAAGTAATGTTAAGGCAAAAAGATCCAAATAATTGCACAGGGTATCAACTAAAGCACCTTTTGGCTTTTGACTAACTTATCTACATTGCTAAATCTTAAATTATCTACGATTTTGTTAATGTTCCACAATGCCAACAGAAGTTGTCAGCATAATATATCCAAATTTGTTGAGCCTTCCGTTTAGTTCAACCCCAGAAGTTTTACCAGCCCTGTGACATCAACACACTCAATCCCTTGAAAGTCTCCATGCTTCTGCTCCTTTGAGTTTAGGGTTTAGGCCCTAAACCCTAAACCCTTGGCCCATTCTCTTCTTTGTGCATGCTCTTAGAGCATCTCCACCCCAAAGGGCTAAGGTTAAGGCAAGGGGTGCTACTATTCATGTGAATAGTGGCAGCCTTGCCATTTGTGATTCCATCCCAAAATGCTAAGGCTAAGGCAATTACTATTCACTTAAATTTATTTTTTATTTTTTATACTTAAACCATTGATTTTGATAAGCTTTTCGGATAAGATTTTCGATTCTCAAGTGTTAATATTTATCGTAAAATTCTCACCTAAAAATCAATATAAAATTTTGACATTAAAATTGGTGTGGAAAGTGAATAATATTGGTAGGTATGTGTAGAAAAAATTTCCAGAATTTTTTGATTTTTTTTTTTAAAGTTTTTTGATATTTTTTTCTATTTTTTTAAAGCCAAAAATTGGACAATCGTTGGATTGTGCAAGATTTTTTGATCGGAGGCTCCAGGAGAAGCCACATGGCTTGCAACCATTGGGCAATGTGGGCTAACAATAAAAAAATATTTGAAAATCAGCTGCTGACGTCAGCAGCTCGCAAGCAACAGCTCAATCAATTTCTAGCTGTGGACTTGCCCGGACTGGTGAGTCCCATGCCTTGTCTAGGCTGGATTTCCTGCGCTGGAGTATGAAACCAGGCTTGGGGGACCTGTTGCCAGGGCAAAGCCCTAGCGCTGGAAGTGCTCTTAAGAGCATCATTCATAAAACTAAATTTAACACTGTAGCATCACCAGAGCTGCTCAAATTTGGATCTTCAAATCGAAGCCCTGATGACCTGCACCAAATTTGTAGAAAACACAAAGAAATGAGCCTTAGGCCTTATTTGGTGGGCCAGACTGAATTGGATATATTCAATTAAAATGGACACAAAGGATTGGACTTGATATTTTATTTTATTTTTCTCTGAAATTCAGATGTCGAAAGCTATGGTTTTTTACTCTATAAATTGAAGCCCATTTTCTGTTGTGTCCCAATGCTCTGTTCTTTTGTTCTGCTACTCGCTTTTCTGCTTCGTTCTTCTGCCCATTTCTTGATCTGCTTCACTTCTTCTGCTAAAACAATTTTCGGCCAATTGTATGTTCCTGAGTTTTTATCTTGGTTTTCGTGTATTCTCTTCAATCTTGTTTTTTATTCCTTTGAAAATTTTCAAATGTGGAACCCATTAACATCTTTCAAATTGCTTTAATTTTTCGTCCGATCTGGAACCCAGTTTTCGTTTGTGCGTTAATTTTTATTATTTTTTCAAAATGTTCATATGTTCTTGTGGTGAATCTTTCAAATTTCATAGGTTCATACTATCGATTTTTTTCTTTTGTTTCAATTTATATTTTTGTACTTCTCTTTTGCTAGACTATAATTTTGTTCGTTATGGGAAAAATATATAGTTTTTAATCTCATAAAGAAAAGATACTTTAAAAAATCTGATAATAATTATAGCACCAATCAACAGACTTAAAGTCTAATCCGGTCTCAACCAGTCTAGTTCAAATTATGAAGTCCAATCCAATCTTTTTCTAGCCGGCCCACCAAACATGGCCTTAATGTATAAGTGCACACAGAACAAGAAAATGTGAGAAATGTACACACACAACAGCAACTGGAAAAAATTATTACCCATATGAACAAAAATTCCGAACCCATAAAATTTTTCAGATGAAAACCCTAGGACTTTGTATTGACTCTTCAAGAGTAAACCCTGCAGTCTTCCGCAAGCCAAATATTTTTAATACCATTGTAAGACCAGCCCTCTCCAATGGTTAAAATAGAACCCTTTGTTCCCATGTTCTCCTAAAGTTGGGAGTAAACTTCCAAGTCCAAAGTAGTCCCAAAAACGTATTGTTTTACTCTTTCTACTACATATTTTGGCCACTCAAAGTGACATGTGATTGTCTTCACAGACAATTAAGTATCAGATTGTCTGTAATTTATAAATTCCCCTGATAATATTCAACAAAAGCATTTTCTCAATAGCTTGAATAAAATTGAAATTCAACTTTTGAGTAAGATTAAATTTCACTGAAACTAAAGGCATGAGAAAAGTATTTTCTTAGTGTTTTCAAACTTCTCTCGCATTGCAGACTTGAAACATAATTAAATTTTCTGAGTAAAGAAGAAAAAAAAGGCTCACAACATTAGCCAAAAATGGACAACGTACTTCAATCGAGTAAACACTTGAATTTAACTCCTTGGATGTACATACCAAGAGTTCCACCAGTGCTGATTCCGTTGTTCAAGTTCAGGGCTTCAGCCATAGGCCACTCGCATCGCATGGGAAGAAAGTGAGCTTAGGGAATCTAAATTTCTCCAAATATATCAAGTCTGGAAATGACACCTGGAGTTCATTCCAATCCAGCTTTAATTCACTCAAGAACTTAAGACGTAAAATCCTAATTGTCCACTTGTCATTCTCGTGAACTTGACCTAGATTTTGGTGCTGTCCTCCTCTAATGTAGAGTTTCTTTAGACTCTTAAGCTTTCCAGGCATCAACCAACTGGGTGCTGTCATCTGAGGGTAGCACTGCAGATCCAGCTTCTCTAGTTCTTTAAAATGTTCCTGATTCCTGGTAGTAGTTCCAGTGATTCGCTTGAAGGCTGGTAAACTTGAAGGGATTTTACGGAAATGGTTTCTTATGCCAGTTGGTGTTGCTGGCTCTGGTGCAGCATTGTCTTGTGTTTGGTTACCTCCACTACTCTTCAAAGTGTTTGATGTTGTGCGTTGAGCAGCAATATTCTTCAGCTTAATACGTTTATCCAGCTGGATGGCTGGGAGGTATAAGCCTCCCCATGCTACTGTTAGCTTTCGAAGCGATCCAAACTGTTGGAAAACAATTAGCTCTTCTTCTCTGGGAAAATCCTCCCTGCTTGTGTTGATTGTCAATTTCCTCAACTTCTTCAAAGCTGACAAATCATGAAGAGTACATGATCTATCATTCTTATGAGCGCAAATTATGAATCCTTTAAGAACTTGGAGTTCTGAGGGCAAGGCAATCCCCTTAGGCATGTTTTCCAGCAAGTAACACTCAGACATATCCAAATGAGTGAGCATCTTAAGCAAGCCTACTAAGATCCAAGATCCTCATACTAGAAAGCTTGCACAGTGAATCAGGAAGCTCCATAATCCTAGATATCCCTTGTAGGCTGAAGAAAATCAAATGTCTCATATACCTCAACCCTTTAAAGAATTCAACGTCATCTACTTCAATGTGATGATTAGCTCTGCCGTGCCACCTTCCAAGATAAAGAACCTTCACATTCCTTAACCTAGACCAGTCAACTTCGGAAAAATCTGGATAAGCCTCATTCACATTGAATATAGTCTGTAGCTTCTCTGGATCCAAATCGGGTCTGTTTGCCAATGTCAGATGAGAAGAACCATTCATCAAGCAAGCCCGGTGAGACCATGAAAAGTTGGCAGTGGGATTTCCTTTACCATCAAAATCAAAGAATCTCACATCTTTGGCAATCACAATCACTGCGGAACGAATAAGAGGGTGCATTTTAAAACTACGCACAACTGATCTCCGTTTCTTGTAAAGAGGTTCAATGCAGCCCTTCTTTGTTAACTCTTCAAATACACCATCTGCAATTTCCATGACCGTCTCTTTGCCATCAACAGGAGGGTTCAGGAACCCTTCTCTAATCCACCAATGTACCAGAAGCCCCTTCTTTACAACCTCATTTGCTGGAAACACAGCAAAACACAACAAGCAGAGCTTTGTAGTAACACAAAGACTGTTATATACAACCCAAAAATCTCTAAAAGTGGGGCTATCTCCAAAAACCTTACTGAAATGTAAGTCAGACAATTGATCAAGTACTTTGTTGGGATCGAACACAACGCCAGTCAGTGACAAAGGATTAGCCTTGTTCAACACCATTTGGTGCTGGGACGGAATTAGGAGTTTTAGTTTGATGATTATCTCACTGTGGACCCAAAGCTTGGATTGAAATTGCTTCACTCGCGAGTCATGGATGTGGAATTGAGTGGGCTGATCCAAGAGTTGGTGGAGGCTGTGCTGCGGTTGTAGGAGAATCTTGAAAAGAGCGCTAGCGCTTTCTTCAAAATTCTTGAGCCCGGTGAATGCCTGCCTGATGTAAACGAGGTCTCTCCGTAACTTTTCGATTTGGGTGGCCATGTCGATCTCATGTCGATCTCATAATCACTTTGGCTGTTAGAGAGGGAGAGTTTGGCATTGGAGAGACTGCCAAGGAGAGAGGGAATGATGGTTCCTCTGATTCTCTCAAGGGGCAAGATTTCGTCGGAATTTGTAGCCATGCTTCAACAAAAATATCCCAAGAAATGGAACTCAATTAGTGAACATTTCTGTCAACAGAGTTAAAGTTTTGATTACAAACAAGATGTTTTTTTTCTACAACCAAGCCTCAAAGTCTTTAGCAAAAACATATATTCACAAAAAAGACCGAAGCGATGCATCTCCTATTATTTTAATATCAATTGCATGAATTATTCAGCAAGTAGCTTTAGCTACTACTCCTGTGGAATGTAACTAAGATCCAATTTACTTATAATTATTTTTTGAATTTTACCACTTTATTTCCCCCAAAAGTAAACTCTAAAGGATGATTAAACAGGGGAATTACTTACTGAAAATACAGTTTACAAAATATATAGTGGCAAAGAACTTACACTTGAGTTCAGGAGCTTTCACTGTATAATTTTAAGCTCGGGAGGGAGGCAGGACCAACCCTAATCACAAGCCATCCACTTCAATCAGCCTTAGCTATCGAGTCCTTGATGTTCTTCAAATTGCAATCGAAGTCCTTGGCTAGCTCTTCTTTCTCTCGGGGGGGCTGGTTGCGACTACCCGTGTGAGGTTTCCTTCTGGAACAACACCCGAACAGAATTTCAACAAATATTAAAGGGGTAAACGCATGAACTATGAGGACACCGTCAATCTATCCCTAAATACTGTTTTTGCAATCAATCAAGAACTTGAACTGTATAAGAGTTGCTACTTACCAGTCAAAATAGTGTTGCTATTTCCACAAATCATATTTTCGCACCCGTTTTAGGACCAGTCCAGTAACATTCGCATAAGTTATTTTCAACCAAAAATAATAATAATAATCTTTTAAAACAATAAGAATTTAGCATTTTTAAGATTTTGTTGAGCACAAGGACCAGAAAAACTTTTGAGTTATGAATCTGGCATAGAACCAATGGGTATGCTTGGTTACAATTTCAAATCTGTTAGTCTAAATTACAAAGAGGCTGTTTCTTAGACACACAATCAGGAGCGGTTCAGTTGGGTATCCGCCCAGCGCAAAAATTTTATAATAAAAAATACATTTTTTTGGGTCAAAATATATATATTTTTTAAAATACCTATATATGTTATAAGCCCAATCCAAAATTAAAAAAAGTAAAAGTAAACTCTACATCATATCTTCTCTACCCATTCAAGTGGTCCTATATCTTCTCTCTCTTTCTCTTTTGGCTATACGACATCAGCTTGTTTCTCTATCTTTTAGCTGTCCAACATCAGCATCTTCTTTCTCCATCTATTTTATATATATCTTTAATTATAGTTTTAATTTAATTAGGGATGAAAGAGAGTTTTCTAAAAATATCGATAATGCATTGATAATTGAAGAAGTTAAGAGTTCTAAGCATTGATAGTTTTGTTTTGTTTTGCATTGCATTTACTTTTGGTTTTAGTTTTAGTTTTAGCATTTGTGGAACTTTTATTTATGAATAGAAATGCATTTGAGGGTAAGGCTCATTACGTCCTCCTTGACTACAAGTATCTTTTTATGTTTATTAATGAAATTCACTCGTATCGTCGAGTTTAGTATGTAAGTTTTGCCCAACTGGCTTTCAAATCCTAGAACACACAATCAAGATGTCATGTAAGGTTTGAAAAGAGAGAGGGTTTCTTACGAAAATATTTTTGCTTACCATTTTTAACTCAAGGTAAAGGCAATGCAAAATAAAACAGTTTTAAAAAAGTCAACTAAAAATGATATTTTTGCTTCCCACCCTCATGGTCTCACTAGTCACTACCAATGTCTAAAATATCGATGGTTTCGGAAATATTGGTGGTCCAAAAACATGGAAATTTCGATGGAAATATCGGAAAATTATCGATATCAACAAAAATTGAGTAAAAACCACGGAAAGTGTAAGAAAAACTTAGAAATTTTTCTTGAAACTTTGGAGGATGTTTATTTAGTCAATTATCTATTATTTTATCATAAAAAATTGGAAGGAAATGTATTGTATGATAGGTTTAACTAATTTAAGTTGATAACATAGCGAGCTGACAAACACTGCAAGTGTAGAAAATATGTTGTAATTAATGAAAGAATATTAAACACATCATAATCATTTATTTATAATGATTTACTACAATATTACACTTTATACATTGCATGGTAAGACATGAGTGACTTAGTACCATATAAATTTCCTATAAATTTCAAATTTGAGTTATTTACACCAATACCCCCTAAAGTTATTGGCTTTTTCACAAAACTCCTTGAGGTTTTAGAAATTACAAGAATACCCCTGATGTTTTAAATTGTTTACACAATACTCATTTTCATTGATTTTTTTTCATCCAACGATTGATGCTTTTATACAAAAAACAAAGTTGGCCTTTGAGATTAGATTGCATATACTTCATTGAGGTTAATTTTTTCATTTGCATAAGTTTTTTTTTTAATGAAATTATTAATTTTTGACAAACAATCAACGAAAATGGGTTTTGTGAAAACAAATTGAAACCTCAGGGAGTGTTCATGTAATTTTTGAGACCTAAGGGGGTTTTATGAAAACACAAGAAACCTCAGAGGGTGTTACTGTAAATAACTCTTTAAATTTTTCATTGTCTTCATCATCTCGATATTATCGATATTATAGCAATATTTTGGCCAAATGTTGTTAAAGTGTGCAATATTTTGGTTTCAGTGTTTCTATTATCATCTTCTCCAATTGGGATTCACTGCCTCTGAGTCTGATTCTTCACTCTTCATCTACATTCATGGTTCTGTTCACATTTATTTGTTGATTTATGTCGATGATATCCTTGTCACTGATTCCAATCCCGCTCGCATCACCACACTTATTTCTAATTCGGTTCATCAATTTTCTACGAAGGATCTTGGTCCCGCTCATTATTTTTTGTGCATGGAGCTTGCTCATACTTTGTACAGTTTATCTCTTACTCAGACCAAATATGTTGTGGATCTCCTCAATCGTGCTAACATGCACGAAGTGTTGTTGTTGTGGTGTTTTAGACAACCTGCAAAACAGAGATTATTTTAAACACAAATTATACTCGCAAGTGCACGAAATGTTGGTAATAAACTTTATGTAAGTGTGAGGTCGATCCCACAGGGATTGGATCGCCTAAATCCATTTGATTTCCTAGTTAAGGAAAAGAAAGAAAAAACAAAGTTACAATGTCACACAACTCAAAGCCTAAAATCACACTTTAAACACACAACACATAGGGGGGTTAAAGTGAGAAACTAATTCGAGAAACACCTATGAAAAGAAATGCAAACTAAGAAGATTAACAAATAAAAGTGACAAAATATAATCTAAGCTCAAGATGCATTGATTCTCTCTAAAATAAATAAGGTGCGTGTTTAGTGCTATAGTATTTGTGCTTCCCATAAAATCAATCTATGTGATATCACGTGCCTAAATTAATATTCAATATTAAAATATTCAGGTAAAAGACAATTTTACCTCGAGAGTATTTTATTGGGTTTAAAATTGACTTTTTGTTCGGGAAGGAATTTGGGGATTTGAGTAGCACCGTTGCATAGAGCGCGTCAAAACAAGTTTATACACACGTAGTGGGCTCAAATTGGAGTTGTAACGAAGAAGTTATGATCAACGGAAGTCCAATGGCACAATCGTAAATATTTTAAAGTCAGATTTTAAAAACCCTAGATCAGATTTCTTCTCTCTCTCTCTCTCTCTCTCTCTCTCTCTCCCTTCTCTCGTGCAAAACAGCAGCATGCCATTGTTTGGCCAGCAATGCTCTTATCCAGTCACCTCCGACCACGAGATCGGTACCAAAGTGACCAGCTCAGCTTCCTCTCTCCGACCCACCAGTTCCCAATGAAACCCGCAACCACGGTGTTGGCGGTAGCTCGAAAACTGCCAGTTTTCCTTCTAAATTTTCGTTGTTGTTTTCGACAATTTCGACCACCAAATTTGTAGATCCATGTATGCTTTCTCATCCTTTCAACGTGACTTAGCTGATGGTTGGGTTGGTTATTATCAATTTGAAGTTTTGAAGCTTCATTTATGATCTCAATTTTGGCCAGTTTTCGGCTCGAATTTCTAGCAAGTTCTGACCACTTTTTGGCCGTGGCCCAAAAACAAAAGTTGCTCCACTAGTTGTCCTGATCACGAAGGTATAGGTATTGTTGAGTGTTTTGAGAATTTTCCAGTTGCCTGAATTTTCTCGAGCCACGGCGTCATGTGGGTCAAGTTTGGATAGCCCATTAGGTCCTAAAATGATTCTCATGTTTGCCCGAGCATGAAGGTATGCTCATATTCAAATTTGGTTATCGTTTGACAGTGGAACGATTTTTTACATATTAGGCGATATCCGAGTTCGATATGTTCGGACCGTTGGATCGACTTTATTTCCAAATATGTTGATCTAAGAAACTCTAGGATTGTGTAGGAACTCACTGATCGAGAATTGGAGTCTCGGATACTCCGAATCAATGATTCAAAGATTATATAAACGGTGACCGTCCGATCGTGCAATTGCTAGCAATCAGACAGCTCAATCTGAACCAAACTTGCAGGATGTTTTGTTGAACCTATAGGAACTTTCAGATTATTAATTGGAGGTCGTGGACCGCATAGGGGTCGTGTTGACCAATATATGAATTTAATTGTATATTTAATTTCAGGTCTTTTCAGACCATTCCAACTATCAAAACTGTTGAAAATGGGCCTAGAAACTTTCTTAAGTTACGCACACGCTGACAGGACCCGACCCAATTTCCGCTTTGGAATTCGAGCCAAGTCCTGTGCGTGTCCGACACCTGGCGAATGTCGGGCACAAATGACCTTTTTACCCTTCTTATTTCAATTTCTCTTTAAATTTCCTTAGACTTCTGCCGAAAATTCGGCAGAGTCTCCTCTGTATTTTGATCAATCCCAAAAATTTTCATCTGTCAACAATCTCAAATATTTTCACCCAACTGCCAGAATGTGTTCTAGTAATCAATTCGAATTCTAAACACCAAATTTTCAACTGGATATCAGAGCATATTCTCAAGTTCTCAGGGTTTAAAGGATTTTCTACAACGCTACCTTACTTGGTGGTGCGGAAGCTATGACTGGCTCGGTGGTGGATCCCGCGTACCTCTATGGCCTGGGGGCGAAAAACAGTTTGAAAAATGTGAGTGGACCAAAAATAATGTTCTTCAAAGCAATTCTCATAAACATAATATCCCCCATTGTAAAAAAAAGATTTTGGGATTGATCACGCATAGTCAATTCAAGGCATTCTATATCAGTCATATACAAGCTCGAAAGTTTCATACAAAAACCACTGAATTCAAAGCTTTCATAAAAGTACTGAAATCAAACGCGTATAAAAACTCTGTACTCAGACCTTTCATAACTGAATAAATATAAAGGGATCTATGTCTGAAAAATCAGAAAAACTGATTTATAATAGCTGAAAATCAACATTTAATAAAGAAACTCGGAATCCTTTGAAAATACCACCAGTATGTACCCCTGTCATTTTCGTCAATTCCCTGGCAGGTCTCGGGCGTCACACAGACTTACCCGAGCCGCAAACTGGCGAAATCAGGGGGCTATGATCAGCCTGTCCCGCCGGCAGATTCCTCGATGACACCAAGTCAACTCGAGTCGCTCTGGCAGGATACAGGGGACCGTAGTCAGCCTGATCCGCAATCCTAGCAGGTCTCGGGGACATAAAGTTAGCCGAGCCGCAATCCTGGCAGGTCTCGGGACACCAAGTCTGCCGAGCCGCAAATCCTGGCACTCACGGTCCGGGCGTCCCCGAAACTCGTGAGGCAAGTCAAGTGCACTGACTGAACTATAATCAGACTGGATGTCCGTAGACATCGGTCCGACTCTGGGTAATCACCATAAAGAAAAACGGGTACGAGGTGGTTTTAAAAATAATGTCCTTTTAAAAAGAAATATCTGAATAATAACTGTAAAACTCAAGTCGTGCTGCGGTCTTAACTGATTCAAAACTCAAACTCTGTTTCTGTAACTGATAAATAAGAAGCACCGACTTATAGAATTATTACTGTACTGATCATATTCAAAATCGTATTAAAACTTACTCAAAGACTGAATGAAGAAACTTACTCAAATAAACTCATTTATAAAACTCATGTATATAAAATCATTTATAAAATCTATTTTATATAAAAGCACATCAATTCATATAAAAGCACATCAATTCATTCATGAAATCTGATTTATGAAAGAAGGTCCACTCACAGATGGTCCGAGCTACTTCGATCCCTCAGAGGTCTCCTTTTAAAATCCTGTCGGGCTCCTGATGCCTGATTACCCCGAAAGATTAAATTAATAAGCTGCTGAAATAAAACGAATTTCAACTAAACACCCTGCCCCCGGCTCCTAAAAATACGTGCTTTTCAATTTACAAAAATACTCCTATGCCCACATTAGCCTTTCGGACAGTTGGACCAGTTTTGGGAGGTCCGATACTCAGTTAAGCGATAACTGTCAGATCGGCCGACCCGGGACCCGTTGGGTCCACAATCTCCGATGGCCAATCTGGATTTCCCTGAAGGTTTCTCACACAACGGGAACCATGTTCTGTGAATTTGGTCCGAATCGGACGGTCGGATTGGCCAAAATCGCGTTATCGCTTAAAACTCAAACCCTAGCCCCAGGGTTCGCGATTTCGGAGTATCCGGGACTCCGATTCGTAATCCGTCGAATTCTACGTGATCCTGAAATCACGTAGACCGACATATCCAAAATTCAGCTCGATCCGACTATTTAACGACACAGTACTCACGGATCGCGCGATATGGAAAATCCGTTCGGAGCTCAAACGGACTCCGAATCGAGATCCGCGAAATCCCACACGCTTGTGACGACACGAGGGTCACAAATCTGCACAGAATTATATCAGTACCCTCGCCCACGCGCTCCAGCACGCGCGGGCAGCTTTGGGTGTCCAAAGCGATACCGGGTGGCCGAAAACTCTCGGAACCAAGACTCCAAACTCCTACCCTATGTAAAACACCCCATTTGGAGTCACTTTTGTTCTTGGACCACCCCCAAAAAGTGACCGGAAATGGTAGTTTCGAGCGGCCGAAGTTTCGGCCAAACTTCAAGTCGTAAATCGAACCCCTTAACGCTAAAATCAATCGAAGCCCATATACCCATCCGCTAGAGCACGAAAAATAGGTCAAAAACCATACCTTACTCGATCGATTTGGCGGAGAAACGGAGAAGAAATCTGAGCTGGAAGTTCGGGTGGCATTCGGACGAACCATCGTCGGAAATCATGGTTTTCCGGCCAGATTCCGGCACCCACGAGGCTGGTGTTGGGTGTAAAAGAACGGCGGTCGAGTCACGGTTCCAACGGTACCCACGGCGGAGATCAGTTCCAAGTATGGTGGCCGTGGCGACGAGTTGAATGGGTGGAGGTCGCGGGCGGTTTGGCTGCGGGAGGAGAGAGAGAGGGCTGACCCGAGAGGAGAGAGAGTGATATAAATATCTGACTTTTTGACCAAATTACCATTTTGCCCCTCGCGATTTTTTAGACCATAACTTCTTCGTTACGGCTCCGATTCGGGTCTACTCCGTGTCTACGAACTCCTTTCGCCGCTCTCTACGCAATGGCGTAGGCGAAATTCCCAAATTCTTTCCCGATTAAAAAGTCAAATTTTCCCCTATTAAAATATACGAGGGCAATTTGGTCATTTCGCTAAAAGATATTTTCCTTACCTTTTTAAGATATTTTCTTTCTTTTTGATATTTTGTTTTGGGTTCTTACAATCTACCCCCTTATAAAAATTTCGTCCTCGAAATTTGCATCTCTGTCCTTCCAGGAGGGGAGAAGAACTGCTCTTGCATTGGCTACTCGGGTTACTACACTGCACATCTCACTGAAAGCTAATTACTTTCTCTTCAAAAAAATCTGGACTGCTTGTTTTCTACACGTTCTGTAATCTTATTGGGTCCAATCTAGCTAGGATTTGGCTCCCTGACTTCCTTAAATCTCATTTCACCTTCCTCAGGTGATAACTATCGAGAATACTTATCTGAAGATCCTTCTTCCAATATCTGCCTAACTCCTTGTCAATCCTGGATTACAATACTTCCAAATTTCAATAAACCTTACTTAACATTCTTTCTTCGTACTTGGGTGCTCCATACTATGTCTCGAGTAAGGCATCTATTGGAAACATCTAATTCAAGGAAATCCAATAATTGTCACTTAAGGCATATCCTCAAACCAGCATCTTTTTACTTAACTCATTCCGAAACTGTAGTTCATTATGTCTCTCCATACTTTTGGCTACACCAGCCTTAAAACCATTTGCAATATTACCATCCTAGCTGGTTTCTCTACTAACACTAGCTCCAATTCAATGGCCTCCAAGCCTGCGACCGTTCGATGATGGAAAACTGTAATCACCACTGTAGTATCTCTCTTGATCTCTTCCTGAGTAAGATTATCTCCTTCCCAATACTGTGTACAGAGTGCACCCCATAGTCTGCCCCTTATCTGGCTGGGACAGACATCACCACCAACTAATTACAATACATGGGATGGAGGCTTTTTAACTTTATCATGACCAGATACTACCTCTTACTTCCCATTGTTTATTACTAGAAATAGTACGTGAAACCTTTTTCTTGTATTCGGTTTCAACCGTTATCCTCTATCCTGCTGCAAAACTCCTGTGTTCACACCTTTTGTAGACTCATGAATAAGGTTGACTATCATATTCTGTTCCCAAAATGTTTACTTCGTACGGGTCAAAGGATTTTAACATCACTTCTTAATCACATCCTACCCAAAACTTTATTCTCCTGTGAAACAACCAGGATTTCCTATGACCTGCTATACTCCTTCAACTCAATCCTCTTTTACTGCTAGATACCATTATTATTCCAATTTATAGCTCTTACTCTTGTTTACTTGATCCACCCATCTCGCGGATGGATCTCTGGCTGACTATAACCTGGGCTAACATCTCCAGGGTCTACTGAGTGTTAGGATCTTCCTGCCTACTAAGTATAGTAGGTACGGCTCCTTACAAACCTCTTAAGAGATTCCTCTGCCGGTTTAGATACCGACACAGCTCCTGTCTGACTTGGGAATTTCATTCCCTTACGTCGAGATAACTATCTGATTTTCCTACGGATACCACCACCATTTGGGCCCAACTTGAGAAGAGAACGAGGATGCACAAAGTGCGAAGTCTACAGGAAGTAAAACCTACGCTCTGATACCAAATTGACAGGACCCGACCCAATTTCCACTTTGGAATTCGAGCCAAGTCCTGTGCGTGTCCGACACCTGGCGAATGTCGGGCACAAATGACTTTTTTACCCTTCTTACTTCAATTTCTCTTTAAATTTCCTTAGACTTCTGCCGAAAATTCGGCAGAGTCTCCTCTGTATTTTGATCAATCCCAAAATTTTTCACCTGTCAACAATCTCAAATATTTTCACCCAACTGCCAGAATGTTTCTAGTAATCAATTCGATTCTAAACACCAAATTTTCAACTGGATTTCAGAGCATATTCTCAAGCTCTCAGGGTTTAAAGGATTTTCTACAACGCTACCTTACTTGGTGGTGCGGAAGCTATGATTGGCCCGGTGGTGGATCCCGCGTACCTCTATGGCCTGGGGGCGAAAAACAGTTTGAAAAAATGTGAGTGGACCAAAAATAATGTTCTTCAAAGCAATTCTCATAAACATAATATCCCCCATTGTAAAAAAAAGAAATTTAACTAAATAAAACTGAATACTTACTTTCTACATCGCGCATAGTCAATTCAAGGCATTCTATATCAGTCATATTCAAGCTCGAAAGTTTCATACAAAAACCACTGAATTCAAAGCTTTCATAAAAGTACTGAAGTCAAACGCGTATAAAAACTCTGTACTTAGACCTTTCATATAACTGAATAAATATAAAGGGATCTATGTCCAAAAAAATCAGAAAAACTGATTTATAATAGCTGAAAATCAACATTTAATAAAGAAACTCAGAATCCTTTGAAAATACCACCCGTATGTACCCCTGTCATTTCCGTCAATTCCCTGGCAGGTCTCGGGCGTCACACAGACTTACCCGAGCCGCAAACTGGCGAAATCAGGGGACTATGATCAGACTGTCCCGCCGGCAGATTCCTCGATGACACCAAGTCAACTCGAGTCGCTCTGGCAGGATGCAGGGGACCGTAGTCAGCCTGATCCGCAATCCTGGCAGGTCTGGGGGACATAAAGTCAGCCGAGCCGCAATCCTGGCAGGTCTCGGGACACCAAGTCTGCCGAGCCGCAAATCCTGGCACTCACGGTCCGAGCGTCCCCGAAACTCGTGAGGCAAGTCAAGTACACTGACTGAACTATAATCAGACTGGATGTCCGTAGACATCGGTCCGACTCTGGGTAATCACCATAAAGAAAAACGGGTGCGAGGTGGTTTTAAAATAATGTCCTTTTAAAAAGAAATATCTGAATAATAACTGTAAAACTCAAGTCGTGCTGCGGCCTTAACTGATTCAAAACTCAAACTCTGTTTCTGTAACTGGTAAATAAGCAGCACCGACTTATAGCATTATTACTGTACTGCTCATATTCAAAATCGTATTAAAGCTTACTCAAATACTGAATGAAGAAACTTACTCAAATAAACTCATTTATAAAACTCATGTAGATAAAATCATTTATAAAATCTATTTTATATAAAAGCACATCAATTCATATAAAAGCACATCAATTCATATAAAAGCACATCAATTCATTCATGAAATCTGATTTATGAAAGAAGGTCCACTCACAGATGGTCCGAGCTACTTCGATCCCTCAGAGGTCTCCTTTTAAAATCTTGTCGGGCTCCTGGTGCCTGATTATCCCGAAAGATTAAATTAATAAACTGCTGAAATAAAACGAATTTCAACTAAACACCCTGCCCCCGGCTCCTAGAAATACGTGCTTTTCAAATTAAAAAAAATACTCCTATGCCCACATTAGCCTTTTCGGACAGTTGGACCAATTTTGGGAGGTCCGATACTCAGCTAAGCGATAACTGTCAGATCGGCCGACCCGGGACCCGTTGGGTCCACAATCTCCGATGGCCAATCTGGATTTTCCTGAAGGTTTCTCACACAACGGGAACCATGTTCTGCGAATTTGGTCCGAATCGGACGGTCGAATTGGCCAAAATCGCGTTATCGCTTAAAACTCAAACCCTAGCCCCAGGGTTCGCGATTTCGGAGTATCCGGGACTCCGATTCGCGATCCGTCGAATCCTACGCGATCCTGAAATCACGTAGGCCGACATATCCAAAATTCAGCTCGATCCGACTATTTAACGACACAGCACTCACGGATCGCGCGATATGGAAAATCCGTTCGGGGCTCAAACGGACTCCGAATCGAGATCCGCGAAATCCCACACGCTCGTGACGACACGAGGGTCACAAATCTGTACAGAATTATATCAGTACCCTCGCCCACGCGCTCCAGCACGCGCGGGCAGCTTTGGGTGTCCAAAGCGATACCGGGTGGCAGAAAAATCTCGGAAACAAGACTCCAAACTCCTACCCTAGGTAAAACACCCCATTTGGAGTCACTTTTGTTCTTGGACCACCCCCAAAAAGTGACCGGAAATGGTAGTTTCGAGCGGCCGAAGTTTCGGCCAAACTTCAAGTCGTAAATCGAACCCCTTAACGCTAAAATCGATCGAAGCCCATATACCCATCAGCTAGAGCACGAAAAATAGGTCAAAAACCATACCTTACTCGATCCATTTGGTGGAGAAACGGAGGAGAAATCTGAGCTGGAAGTTCGGGTGGCATTCGGACGAACCATCGTCGGAACTCATCGTTTTCCGGCCAGATGCCGGCACCCCCGAGGCTGGTGTTGGTCGGAAAAGAACGGCGGTCGAGTCACGGGTCCAACGGTACCCACGGGCGGAGATCGGTTCAAAGTATGGTGGCCGTGGCGACGAAGTTGAATGGGTGGAGGTCGCGGGCGGTTTGGCTGGGCGGAGGGAGAGAGAGGGCTGACGGGGAGAGGAGAGAGAGTGATATAAAATCTGACTTTTGACCAAATACCATTTGCCCTCATGGTTTTTAGACCATAACTTCTTAGTTACGTCTGATTCGGGTCTACTCCATGTCTACGAACTCCTTTAAGGCCGCGCTCAACATAATGGCAAGAATTCCAAATTCTTTCCCTATTAAAAAGCAAATTTTCCCCATTAAAATATGCGAGGGCAATTTGGTCATTTCGCTAAAAGATATTTTCCTTACCTTTTTAGATATTTTTTTCTTTTGATATTTTGTTAAATTTTGTTTATGATTAAATGTGAATGGCTTGGAAAGTAGAAAAGGAAATGGTAACAGGATTTACGGATTTAATGAGAAATAGTGTTATAATTTTCTAGGAAAGGTTTTTAAACCACCATAGGTACCCAAAATGTTGCATTCGGATATAATGATGTCTACAAACATCCTAGTTGCCTTCGGTCGAGTTAGCGCCCGTTTGATAGTTGCCCCACGAGTCCTAGGGATACCTAGACCATGAGGAGTGAGGAATTCGACTCAAGTTGACCAAGTGTCTCCTGAGTTCTGCGAGGAATGCGGCTCGGGTTAACTTTGTGTTTCTGAGTTCTGCGAGGAGGTGTCTCTTATGTGACACTTAGAATTGACGGTATAATGTGGGAAATAAATAGAAAAATCATGGAATTGATGGATTTATGATGGGTACACCTAGATGGAAAGGAATTATTATTTTTCAATGCTTTCAAATAGTTTTGATGAATTGTTGGAATGTATGAACGGTTATATGGATATAAATATGCATGCTTGATTTTTGTACGAATATAGAACATGGATTAAATGAATTTTCAAATGGTTTTAACAATGGGGTTAGTATGTTGATATTATATTTTGCAAAACTTTCTTTTGTCCACTCATGCTTTTAATGTTTTGCTCCCCCAGGCAATAATCGAGTACCGGAGCACCACCATCTGGCATTCATCACCCACCACTCATCCACTTCCTTTATGTAGGATATTCTACTATAAACACACTATTTTTGTAAATTAAATTAATTAGTAGGCTCTGATATTGCCCTAGGAGTTCTGTAAGGCCTAAGGCCACACAGATTTACTGTTGGATTGTGTGTGTTCTAACATTGTGCATGTTGAACGCTTGTGGATATATGAATTGCATTTTGTACAGGTGTAAATTTTGGGAAACGAGCAATTTACAAGGGAGACTCTATCAAATTTTTGGCAGAAGTTAAACCTTAAAAGAATTTTTGAGTTTTAGTTTAGAGGGCAATTTGGTCAAGTGTACCCGGCACCTGACAGGTGTCGAATCTTGTCAATCTAGGTGTGCTTAGTACTTCGAGTTAACCATATGAAAAACTCATTAAGTTTGAAGAGAATATGAACATCACAAGAACCATAATAGCATGGTGTTTACATTAGGCGTTCAAGAAACCAATTCACATGGATGATTCTTACTTCATCCATTAGTTTCTTAGGAAAACATGAAAGTACATATAATCTCAACAATCTCAAGAAGCATGCTTTCAAGGGTGATCAACCAAAGAAAAGCATACATCAATGATAGATTATTTTAGTGAAGAGGAATTCATCAATTGTTGTCAAGAAGCCAATTCACTTGATACTTGCTTAGAAAGGATTCAATCATTTGTTGCTAATTAGAAATTGTATTCTTGGGTATCTTACACAAGCAAACACATAGAGAACATCTAAAAATCCACAAAGTCAAAGCATCAAAACAAAAGTGTAATCATATTTAGGGCTTCAACCAAAGCCCTAGAAAAATAAGAAGTTACATTGAGACTAAGAAAATACAAGAAAGAAGTAAAATGAAAGAAACTAAAAACAATGAGGAGAAAGAGAATTGCATCTTCAACCTCTTGGATCCTTACCTCAAGGCTCCCCAAGGTTCTCTCCAATTGTTCTGCCATTCTCCCCTCTCCTTGGTTGTTCCTTGCTCTCCTCCTTCTCTAAAAAAATCTGAAATTTGCCAAGTGTGGTGAAGGATTCTTTTCTTGCTTGGGTGCTGCCCCTTAGATACCTTTTGTTCTTTCTCTCTTCCTACTCATTACTTCATAGGATGCTTCACCTTTCACCCAAAGTTATTTGGCTCTTCTCTTCACTTGTCTTTACTTTCATCCTTTCTTTGACTTTCAATATATTGAGAGAGATTCCAGCTTATCTAAGTGAAACATTGTTACCAGGTGGTGTGGTAACAAGTAGAAAATGGAGGATGGTATCCAATTGAGGTAAATGTAGTCCAAACCACATTCCAGGGTTAGGATAAATGTTGGATCGGTTGGATAGGCTATACTTGTTCAATGGAGCTCAAATTCGAATATGTTGTACCCATTGGAACAAGTTTCATGAAGAACTTCACCTCATCCGAGCAACATAGCATGGTGATCCACAGCCAAAAAGTTAACCAACGAAAATGAGTAAAAACAGAATTTATATCCAATAATGCATTTTTATCTCACTTTCATTTTAACCAAGGTAAAATCTATTAAAAACACAACAAAAACAAAAACAAAAACAAAAAAAAGAAGTAAAAGGCTATAAAATGTCAAGAACTAACTCAAAATATTGGGTGAATGACATGATAAATCATGTATAAAAAATAAACACAACACGAAGCCAAACCCATGCCTACACCGGTTGTCGGTGGACGTCATCTTAGCATCTCTGATGGCGATCCTCTCTCTGGTCTCACTGAGTACCGTAGTATTGTTGGTGCTCTTCAATACTTAACCCTTACTCGCCCGGATATTGCCTTTGATAATAATCAAGTTTGTCAGTTTTTGCATCAACCCACTACTGTTCATTGGCTTGTTGTTAAGTGCATTCCTTGTTATCACAATGGCATGCTTACTCATGGGTTACTTCACCAAGCACTCTGCATCTCAGTGCTTATTATGATGCCGATTATGCTGGGATCTCGACGATCGTCGCTTTACTAGTGGCTATTGCATTTATTTGGGTGCCAACTTAATTTCTTGGAGCTCTAAAAAGCAACGCGGTGTCTCCTGCTACAGTACTGAGCCGGAGTACCATCAGCTTGCCCATACTGCCACCACTCTGTCTTGGTTACGGGCTTTGTTTCTTGATCTTCATCTTCCAGTTCATTGTCCTAAGCTTTGGTGTGACAATATTAGTGCTCTCTCTCTTGCTTAAAATCTGGTGTTTCACTCTCACACTCGTCATGTTGAGGTTTATTATCATTTTGTTTGTGAAAAGATGGTTGCGCAATGAGTTGTTTGTTGCTTATTATTCTACCGTTGATCAAATTGCTGATATCTTCACTAAGGGTCTATCTCCTGCTCGGTTTTCCTTACTTCAATCCAATCTGCCTGTGCTCCCCCACCCCGTCAGCTTGCGGGGGGTGCAATGAGACGTGATCCTTAAAGGATTTAGTTTTCTATTTGTTTGTATTTATTTCCTACATTCGTTGTATAAATTCCTTTTCTCTCAAGGACTTGATTCTTGCCTAAAATAGAAAATTCTTTGTGTAGACACCAAGCAAAGCATTGTAAATAATTAACACATGATTGTTGAATGAAAATCATTGAGAATATTCAAAACCTTTCAGGTATGAACATTAATATTAAGACTTAATTATTGAATTTGCCCTTGAAGCACAATTCTAGTTTCATTTTGCCCCCGAAACTCAGGCAACTATGCCTAGCAAAGTGAGACATGGAGTTCCAATGGGTAAAGCGACACAAATTGAGTTTTAGGAGCAAAGTAGGACTACAACTGAGGTTCATGGGCAATTCAACAATTAAGCCTAATATTAATAAACATGGAACCACAATCAGACAACACTTTTTTTTACAGCGAATCTCTTTAGTGATGATGAGAAGCTTCTATAGATTCTGCAGCTACCCTGAATGTAGAGCAAAGAGCAAAGAATATACAACAACTCCTCAAGCAATCAACGCACCAAACAAAGGGCAAAAGTGCTTTATTAAAGCAACAACCTTCCCTTTTTTTTATAAGTTTATGATACCTTGAAATATTATGAATGTTATAAAATAAAATAATCAAAGAGTATGAGAAGTACCACTGAATATTGAGAGTAGAATTATATGGTGTTTACACTGACAAAATTTCTTCTCAGACACTCAGATTTCTCACTCTCTCTTCTTTCTTCTCACTTTATCTTCTTTCCTTCTCTTCTCCATTGGTGTCCATTTACAAGTAGAAATGATGCCTATTTATAGGCAAAGCAAATGGCATCGGAGACATAATGATGCTTCTACCAACATCATAATTTCATCTTTTGACTAATACCCCCTTACTTTCTTCACGTGAGCTTCACTTCTTACTTTATAATAATGAAGTCATTCTTATATATCTTTTCTCTTTTTTCTGTAGCTTTTTTTCTTTTCTTGTTTTCCTTTTTTTTTTTTTTTAAGAAATAAAAGATAGTGGAAGTTAATTTGATCCAAATTCATACTCTATACCTTCAAAAAAATTCTATTTTTATTAATTAATTAAAAATGACGGATTCGAACTAGGGCTGGGCACGGTCCGGTTCGGTCCGGTTTAGAGCTCGAACTGGAACCAAAACCGGCACTGTTCATCCGGTCCGGTTCGGTCCGGTTCTTGAAAAAAACAGGGGGAAAACCGGACCAAAACCGAACCGTCCGGTCCGGTCCGGTTTTCCGGTTTTGGCCGGTTTTTTTTTTTTTTTTTTTTTTTAAAGTCTGTTTGTGTTGGGCTTTAATAGATATAAGCCCCTGTTTCAGATTCCTGTACAAATTTGGCATAAACTTAAATAATTTCTACATCCCAAGCATGTGCATTTTAACTTCCAAATACAAAATATGGTCATCCAATCCAAACATACAAAACATGGTTATCCAATCCAAACATACAATGTTAAGAATTATACAACCCAATGTAAAAATTGATAATTAAATTACAAACCAAATTAGAAGTTCGAAACATAAGCCAAAAATTAAAACATAACACCAATGAAGGCTTCACATATTAAATGATCATTGGAACGTAGAAGGACTTGAGTTGGTTGGTGCCGGCAAATTTGTAAGATCTACAAATAAAAATATAAACACATTAAAACATTAGGCAAACATGCAAACTACATATATAGTAATAGTATACATAATTAAATTACATAAAACTAAAAACAAATACCTGACTCAATGGATTCATAAAACTCCATTTCTTGAATGGTTGGCTCATATTGTATAACGGAGATGTCGTCGGACCTTAACCAATTTTGAGAACAAATTAAGGCCTCCACAATCTTAGGAGTTAAAGAAGCACGGAATGAATTAATCACTCGACCACTCGTGCTAAAGCATGATTCCGAAGCCACGGTTGATACGGGAATAGCAAGCACATCCTTTGCAATAAGTGACAAACTCGGATATTTAACCCCATTCAATTTCCACCACTTCAAAATATCGAAGTTGGGAACCATTTTTTCAATTGGGTCGGTTAAGTACCTATCAACTTCATGCTCCAATATCATGGTGTTACTTGCTTGAGATTCTTTTATCCAACCTTCTTCCATTTCCCAAAGGTGCTTTCCTCCTCCTTTTTTGTTAGAACTTGTTAAAGTAATACTACTAGTAGAACTAGTATTACCATTAGCACTAGTGCATTGAGTAGGAGGTGGTGGGATAGCATACTCCTCATAAAGCTTCATTAAAAGCTCTTTCACTTCATTTTTCTTCTTAGTAGCATCTTGCGGGTTTTCAAACCTCCTCTTTAATACAAACTCCAAATTCCCCAACTTGTACCGAGGATCAAGAACAAGTGCTACCATCAAAAGTTGGTTCACTTTATCAAGGTCACCCCAATACTTTTCAAATTTCACCTTCATGCTACATGCCATATCTTTCAAAACCGTGGAGGTGTGAGTTTCACTTGGTAATTGCTCTCCAAAGAACAAATCACCAATTTCACCCTCAATTGCAATCAAATTATGAAAGGTGGTGTGAGAAGCCGGATGCAAAGAAACACTCATCTTCAATGTCATATCATAAAATACCTTTAAAAAATTGACAAAGGTAAGAGCATTGCTCCAATCTTCCTTAGTTGGTGGCCCTACCCTCTTTTTAGGCCTATGAGATACAACCACACCCTCATCTTCCCCAACCGGTTCATCTTCACCAAACCAAGACGCAAATGGGGCATCATCATCTTCTCCCATTCTTACAAAGGCTTTTTCAAACTTCAAAGCGGCATCCAACATCAAATATGTTGAATTCCACCTAGTTGGAACATCTAACACCACAAGCCCTTTGCATTCAATTTGCTCCTTCAAAACACATGTTTTAAATTCCTCTAACCTTTGTGGAGAGGATCTTACATACCTAACCGCATTCCTTATTGCCAATATGCTTTTCTCTAGTTTTTTCAAGCCATCTCGAACAATCAAATTGACAATGTGAGCACAACACCTCACATGCATATACTTTCCTTCCAATACAAGACTACCATTCTTCCAATGACCCATCTTTGACTTCAAGTAATCTATTGCCTTCGTGTTTGAAGAAGCATTATCGGCCGTGATTGTGAGTATCTTCTTCAAATCCCAATGAAGCAAACAAGTCTCGAGGAGTTTACCAATTGAGTTCCCCTTGTGGTTAGCAATGACACAAAAGTTCAAAATTCTTTTGTGCAAATTCCATTCACCGTCTATAAAGTGTGCTGTGATCACCATGTAATTTACGTTTTGAACACTTGTCCAAGTGTCCGTTGTGAGACACACTCTATGTGATGCTAATTCTCCTTTCAACTTTTGTTTCATCTCTTCATACATAACCATAAAATGCCTTACAAGTGTCCTACGAGATGGCACTTGGAAATGAGGGTTCAATGATTCACAAAATCTCTTAAACCCTTTACCTTCAACCACACTAAAAGGCAACTCATCCATCACTACCATTTCTACACAAGACCTTAACCAATCTTCTTTAGTATGCCCGGTTGTTGATAGACCACCAAGTGCTTGGTCAAACGACAAAGTCTTTTGCCTTTTATCCTTTCCAACACTCCCAAGATATTTCTTACATGTAGACTCAATATGCTTCTTCAAACTTGACGTCCCATTCAAATTGGGGTCCGCGACATAACTAGTAAAGCAATACTTGCACCTAGCTCTCTTTTTACATGTCAAAGATTTGCTACCATCCTTCTTCACGGTCTCAACCACATCATCATATTTTTCGAAGTGATCCCACACCTCCGATTTTTCTCTTGATGATTTTCTAGTCTCTAAAGGAGGTAATGGTGGAAGACCACTAAATCAGCACCTAATTATTTATCAATGCAAAAATCAGCAGCATAACTAAATATGAACATACAACAGCAATAAACTAATAGAGAGAGAGAGAGAGAGAGAGAGAGAGAGAGAGAGAGAGTTAACTAATAGGTAAGACAATACACCTTTATAAATCTATAAACATGTAAATTTAATTTTCACAAGTTCACAACAAGAAACGTTGGGTCCTCATACATGTATCACTCAACATAAATATGGCTACTGCAACCCGAACTTTTTTGTCAACATTTCCAAATTTATAACAAACATTAGAGATGCATCCTCTCCCAAAACCTACTTGAGAAAACTCTCTCACTCCCCTATGTAGATTTAATTCATGCAGAAATCAGGCACCAAACACATATATGGTCAGCTATATATCAGCCAAACAGTTTGCTAAAGTAAAAATAACGAAGAGAACAAGGTAGATTGAGTAACCACCAAAAATAGAATAACAGTTGGGAAATAAAAAGAAAAGCACATACTACTCTAATAATGCCATCTAAGGAAGTAAATGGTGTTCACAATGCAACAAGAACCAAAAATATAGAGAGAAAGAGTACCTCTTTCAATCCAGGACGCCAAGGAGGAAGGTTATTATCTGCCCTTAACAAAGAAATCGGCATTGGTAATCCATACTGCAAAAAAGTATGAAAATATGAATACAAGCATTTGAACTTTCACCAAGATACAGAAACTTCAAAGTTCGTTCCACTCCATCATGAATGGTCTAACATATAAGTAGAAATCATTAATAGCTTTCCCCGTCAGAACTTTATACAAAGAAAAACCAAATTGATATATTCATCATCATAAGCTTATCATGAGCTTGCTGATGCCAATTAGTATTTGAGTAATAATTCCAGACTGCACCTTTCAAACCAAAAACTCAATCTCATAAAGCATATTCACCTGCTTGAAATTGTTCCAGACATTCCAGCCAACTGAAATCAATATCTGCACCCTGATATCAAGCCAACTAATCAACGTTGATGAATAATAAGCATCAATAGGTGACGTCTTGCGCTGTCTTTTGTATAGAGAAAATACATACCTGCTAAAGCTAGCAATAGAAGAGAAGCAGACAGTCACAGAGCGAGACGGAGAAGAGGAGCGGCAGCTTGGTCTGAGAGAAGAGAAGCAGACACAGTCACAGAGAGAGACGGAGAAGAGGAGCGGCCGGCAGCTTGGTCTGAGAGAAGAGAAGCAGACACAGTCACACAGAGAGACGGAGAAGAGGAGCGGCACTGCGGCAGCTTGGTCGCGACTGAGAGGGAAAAGAAAACCTAATTTGTGTAAACTGTTTCTTTGTAATCAGATATGGCCAGTTCTATTCTAACAAAATAGAACTGGCCTAATAAAATAATATTTTTTATATTGTATATTATATATAATATATTAAAAAATATATATTTAATACTGGACCGGTCCGGTTCGGTCCGGTCCGGTGCTGTCTTGTGTAAAACCGGAACCGGAACCGGTTTGAACCGGTCCGGTCTGATTTTGTTGACTTTTTAGTCAACTCGGTTTTTTCCGGTTTTTTTTCGTCCGATCCGGTTCGGTTTTCCGGTTTTTCGGTTCATATGCCCACCCCTAATTCGAACTTAAGAGCTCCATCAATATTTGGAAGATAATTACAAGGATGATCGAGTTGGATTTATTTGAGACTTTTTGAGAGAGTGAACTTCAATAAAGAAAAAGAAAAAAAGAAAGAAAAAATTGATTCTTCCACTTTTCCTTTTCTTAACTTTTATGATGCTTTGACTGGCCCACCAGGTTCTCCAAAGTGATTGGTTTGCTTGCTATAAGAGAGGCTGCTATGATTTAGTAAGTTGTGGACCTTGTGGTGAAGAGATTACACAGTTGACTTGACTCTTATAGTTGTAAAGCAAATTCTCATTGCTTTTCTGCAACAACCACTCATCAGGTTTGCTCTCTATCTATCTTTGATTTGATTATCTTCATTTTCAGCTTTATTCATTTTCTTTGGTTTAACTTTAGGTGTTAATTTGGTGTTCAAAACACCATGTCATGAACTGAATATATTCTGATTGTTTGAAACTTGCATAAGCTTGCTTTAAATTCATTTCGGTTTTTTTTTTTTTTTTTTAAAATTCTGTTCTTGTGTTAGTATGGGTTGTTGCTATAAATATTGCTGTTCGCAGACTTCAATTCTCCCCAACATGGTCTTTGTTTCTTCTAATCTTAGTTCGTAATTTTGTAGTTTTTGTTCTTGAAAAGTTTAAATCATTTTTAAAAGCCATTTCTTTGAGTGCCTTTTGAGCTCTGAAGTCTGAACCATATAATGCATTTTACGGAAGCTTTAATTTTCATCCAAAGGGGGCAGTTTTTGCTGTAATTTTGGCATTCCTAAACCAAGCAATCACAAGATAAATAATTAAATATTTTTCATCACTTTTGTTTATTTATTTATTTTATTTTTTGGGTTAACAATCTACACAATCTATACAATGGAAGATACCCTCTTTCATTGGTTTTAAGCTACACAATCTAGTTCTATAGCAACACCAAGGATTTTAACAACTAGGCTAGCAAATGATTAATTTCAATCCAGGCGCTGGAAAAAAAAAAAAAGCATAACTGGTACCTTTCCAGTTTTAGCTACTCACCGGTGAGGAAAAACCGAGTTTCTTTTAACTTTTTAAGGAAGTTTTAGCAACAGAAGAATTTGGTGACAGTTCCAATTACATTGCCCCAAAGTCAAGTAGGCATGTGAAGATTTGAATGGGTTTAGTTTAATTTTATCTTATCCTTTATGCTATGAGTGCAAAAAACAACAGTTTTTTTTTCCCATTTGCTGAAAAATCTACTATTTTATTTTATTCTTATGGAAGTTTCATGTATATGTTGAACTTTTTTATTTTTTTGGGAGTCAGCAATGGCTTCAGGCACAGAGGAACGGATAAAAAAGATATTGGGGTTGCTGAAGAATGATGATGTCACAACAGTCGTTCTTGACGGGAAGCGTGGAGTAGGGAAAACATGGACGGCAAAAGAGATAAGCATGCAGAAAGACTCAATATTCCATGACAGTCTATGGCTATATCTGAATAACAAATATGACAGCAAGTCTCTTCATGAGAACCTTGCCAGGCAGATGTCTCTATTCTCTATTCACGAGGAATGCGAAGATGATGATGTTGAGGAGGAGGAGAAGGAGATCTTGGAAATTTTGAAGCTGAAAATATCCAAGAAGCTTCAAGATGTGATATCTGCAGCACGTACAAAAAAGAAACCTTTTCTACTGATTCTGGATGATGTTCCCCATGAGCGGGATGCAGAAGAGATTATGACAGAACTGAAGAAACTGCTGAATCCACCAAATGACCTCAGACGTTTAAAGGTCTTAATCACTAGAGATGAAAGTGATGGCAAACTTACAGCAGAGGGGAGCAACAAAGAGATTCGGACCAGCAATACAAGGAACATATATGTAGATCAATTGTCTATAGAAGAGTCTAAGATCTTATTGAAAGAAAAAGTCAAGAAAGAAATTTCTGACTCTCCAAGCTTTGAAATACTATCAAATTTTATTGTGGAGAGGAGAAAGTCCATGCCTAATGAAATCATCACAATAGCTGAAGCATTGAATTACATTGGGCATATTGATTCTGGGGTTTGGTCCTTGGACAGTGTCTTCGAAGCAGCAGCTAATGATGCAGAAGTTGCAATCAATCTGCTATTTCGCTCCTGGTATGACACGTTGCTAAGCGATGTTACAATAAACTGTTTCTGGCATAGCGTGCAACTTTTCTGCAAACATGTTGGTGTGCATTACAATGAGTTGATCACTCATTGGATAATGGAAGGATATGTTGGATGCATTGATCATATTGAGAAAGCCTATGAAAAAGGACATGATGAGCTGATGAAGCTCATAGATTGTGGCATGCTAAGAAAGCAAGAGGATAATATGGTTATCATGGGAGGAATGGTTTCGAGTATCACTGATCAACGCCGTCGAGAATTTAATGGGACTGCAAACCTCGGATTGGCTAATGTGTTTGAAGATGACAAGTGGGAAGGTCTTGGGAGGCTCACACATGCGGATGGTATGATAAAATCACCATGCAGTCCTAAAAGCTGGGAGAAAGTCTTGACACTTCTGATGGATGGACGTTCCCTTGGCAGAGAAGTCCCTGGAAGATACTTTCAGCCCATGCAGAAGCTCCAGGTTTTTACTGTATTTAATCCCAGGTTTAAATCCCTGCCTTTATCCTTGACTAGCATAAAGAGTCTTTCTATTCTTGTGCTTAGATGTTGTGATCTCTTGGAGAAAATTGATCATATCGGAAAACTCGAAAACTTAAATGTTCTTGAAATATCTGGTGCTACTTGCTTGAAGGTTATTCCTGATGATCTTTTTGCAAACATGCCTCACCTTCGAAGCCTTAACCTTTCTGAATCCAAGGTCAGATCACTACCTAGTTCTCTCTTCAATAAAAGTGAACTACGGTGGCTTATCCTTAGAGGATGTGCTCAATTAGAAACACTTCCAAGCTTAAAATCTTTTAAGAACCTCAAGGTGCTTGATCTATCTGGTGCTCTCTCTTTCCAAAAATTCCGAGACAAAACCTTCAAACCACTTGTGAAACTTCAAACAATTGATCTTTCCAATTCCCAAATTAATCACTTACCTTTTCTTCACAATCTTGATGAGCTCACTCGGCTCCTTTTAGGTGGCTGTGCACACTTAACAAGATTGCCCACTTTGAACACTCTACCTCGGCTTCAGATTCTTGATCTTTCAGGTGCTACAGGTTTGAAAGAAATGCAGGACGAACCATTAGATGGACTTAATGTCCTTGATTTATCCAGCACTCAAATTAGTAGCATACCTTCAAGCACAAGCAACCTTTCTGATCTCTACTTAAGAGATTGTTCTAAGCTTGTGAAACTGCCAGTCATAAAAGCAATGAAAAAGCTTGAACTACTTAACCTTTCGGGTTCTAGCAATTTGGCTGAAATTGAAGATAAATCCTTAGAAGATATGAGGTTCCTTCGAGTTCTCAACTTTTCGAAAGTCAAAGTAAAAGCACTGCCGTCCTTGTCCAATCTAGTTAACCTTCGCCAACTCTTGCTAATGGATTGTTCATGCTTAGAAAAATTGCCAGAGATGGCAGGCCTTAAAAGACTCCAGGAGCTTAATCTTTCTGGTTGTGTGGCATTGGTTGGTTTGCCAGACCTCAAAGCCTTTGACAAGTTAGAGATTCTTGATGCTTCAGGTTGCAGGGATTTGAAAGAAATACAAGATAAATCCTTTGAGAACATGTCTTATATTCAGACACTCAACCTATCAGACACTAGGATTGAGTTCCTTCCATCTGTTCCCAAAGCCAGCAACCTCCGTCACCTCGTACTCAGAAATTGCCAAAACTTAAAAGACCTTCCTCCTCTTGACCATCTGTTGAAACTTGAGGAACTCAACCTATGTGGTGCCATTAATTTAAATGGCATTAAAGCTGAATTCCTGGAGCAGATGGTTCACCTCAGAATTCTTGACCTATCTGGAGCCCCACTTACAAAGCTACCCTCCATGTCCAGACTTACAAACCTCAGACAGCTCTCCCTAAAAGGTTGTTCATCCTTAGAAACTGTGCCAAATCTGGAAGCAATAACTTTGCTTGAGATTCTTGATCTTTCTGGAACATCAATTGGGAGTCTGCCACCTCTAAACATTTTTAACCACCTCTGCCAGCTCTTGCTAAAAGATTGTTCGGGGATAAAAGAGTTGCAGAATCTGAGTTCTCTTGGTCGTCTGGAGGTTCTTAATCTGTCAGGAACCAGAATAGAAAAATTTCCCTATGAGATATCTGAGTTGACTGATTTAAAGCACCTTGATCTGCCAGACTTGAAGAGTATGCATGATATTGACTTGGGAAAGATAAAGCGTATACCACAAGAGGTGAACTGTGACAAAGGTGGCATCTTTGAGTGTGCTGATATTGGTGGTGACAAGCCTTCCATATCTGTAAGTGGTTCTACAATTTTTCAGTTTTTGGATGAAAATCCACAGTTGTGGGAAACAAAGTTCAAAAGATTTCATTTCTCTGTGATCGAGAAGCAAGGCGAAGATGGAGATATCAACGGCTGCAAAGATGAACTTTTCTTCAGAGATCTGTACTCCTACACCAGGCATTTTCCTAAAGAGCACGATCGGTCTTTGGAAATCCATGGATCATATAGTCTTCCTAAAGGTTTTGAAAGTGTCCTGCAGCATGCCGATTATATATCCTTGGTTGATAATGACCGTATAAGTTGCCTATCTGAAATAGGTGCTGATAATGTGAAGGTAATGAAAGGCTGTTGGATTGAGAGATGCAGTGAAATTAAGAGCATTCTTCGTGGAGAAGAGGCAGATGTCAGACTGGGGAGCAGTTTAGAGATTCTTTGGATTTCAAACCTTCCAAAGTTGAGCAGTCTATACAATGGGAAAGAGGATCTGGAGTGCTTTAAGAACCTTAAACATTTGTATCTAGATTGCTGTCCAATGATTGTGAGCGCCTTTCCCTCATCCCAGCTGCTAGAAAACCTCGAAATTTTCCATGTTCAATTTTGTGAGAGATTGACAACTTTGTTTGAAAGTGATTCACCATCTGGATCTACATTGAAAAAGTTGAGGACGTTGTATCTGTTGGAACTGCCAGAGTTGACGCGCATTGGGATAAAATTGCAAGCTCAAGTGACTTTGGAAGTTATGGAATGCCCTAAGTTGTCCGAGGACCAGCTTGATGTGGATAACCGTTTCTCCAAGTAATTCTATTGGTAAGTTTCCAGCTCTAGTTTATGTTTTGGTGATGGAACCCACTTTAGTCTAGTTAATATAAACATGTATTGTTTTCAGTTCTTTGAAACATCAGTGTGTAATAGCTTGGTGCAACAGAAACTAGGTTAAAACTTAACATCAAATACCAAATATTAAATAATAATAAAAATATATATATATATATATATATATATATAATTACCTAAATTGCTGCAATAATGCCTGATATTGATACAAAGGCTTTCAACATAGCAAACATTCCAATGTCAACGTTGAGAAAATCTAGCGAAAGGTGGTGGACATTTATTTCAGCATTGTTGTATTTCATATTAGGCTTTATTTGTAAATGAATTTATTGATGTTTAGTTTTACTTGTTATTTTTTTCCCTTTTTTGTTAGATTACTGCCCACGAAGATGTTTCTGAAGTTTCTCAAGCTCAGCTATGGAAATTGGTTTCTGGTCATGTTGTTGGCTCACTCTCAATACAGGTAACAACTAACACCAGAATAATCAATCATTCAGTAGTTTTGTTTAAAGCTGTGATAATAATATTACTTTAAGTAAGAATAATCAATAGTCGTATTTGAGGTAAATCGTTAGTACCTTGAATTTGAAAATCAAATAATTTGAGAATTCTTAAACTCCCAATTGAAGTTCCAATTCCAATTCTCCTCAAGGCTTTTTTTATGTGAAATTTTTTAAAGTGTGAAAGATATGAAATTTTTGAAGTATAGTGCTTGATGAACTTAATCTGAATGAAACTCCCAAAGTTATCTGCAGGCCACCTGTAGCAAGATCAGTGTAAGAACCTGTGCCCAATTACCTACGAAGAGAGTTCATCTACTTCACCTACACCAGCTCACACTCTTCACAGGAGCTCCTTTAATAGCTTGTTTGAGTATGATGCTTGCTGGACATGTAGTTGGGCTTGTCCCATTGTTTTAGCGGCTTCTACCCTGACATTAATGCAGTACTCTTTCAGACTCTCTTACACACGAGGCTCGTGAACACCCCCTCTTCTTCAACACAGATCCAGACCAAACAATGTCGCGGTTGTGGTGCTTTTGATCTTACAAAAACCTGCTTCACTTGTAGAGAGTGCAACTTCCATCTGTGTATTTCATGTGTTAAACTACTGTTGAAGAATGTATTGGAAACTGACAAAGTAAAAATACAATTTATATTGAGTGGTTCCACTACTAATAGTTTTAATTTTTCTTTTTCTCGTGGCGTTGATTTCTTCCGTTTGAAGCAATTTTTTTATCTTATTTTTCGGTACATACCTCCATGGAAAATTTCACTTATTCAAAGACTGGCCTCAGCTGCTAGTGATTATCGTACCACATCACAGCTGAAGAGGTCATAACACGGTAACTAAATTTTATATGGGAATTAATCAACCTCAAGCTTCTTAGGAATTTCCTTTCTGGAGACCTCTTAACTTCCATGGCAAGATACAATTCCAAATTGAATTGTACATGAGCTTTCATCTAGAAGACTTCACTTTTCTCTTTTAAATTCGGCTAATACAGCCAAAATTAGACTTCTGCTTGAGACAGAACATGTTTTTCTCCTTGTATTTTTTTCGTTATCTTTTTCTTGCGGATGAGGTTACTCTGATGTTCAATGAACTTTCCTTGTAGATATCATTAGGAAACAAACCAATTCAATAACTATTTTTCTATTGACTTTAGTGTTAGAATATATATGAGAGTTTATGCACTGCCTGACTTCAGTTCGCTGACTGTTTCCGGGGGGGCCAGATGCTTTGCGAGACTGAAAGCTTCATTTTGTGTTCGGTTGCATTATCTACCGCTTATAAATAATGAATATACTTCCAAGTTCATGGTATGTTGATCTCACATGCCTTTAAAATATTCAAGTAGAGAAGTAGAGGAAATTTATCAAGAAGTTTCCTCCTAATACAAGTCATTAGTCTGACCTTCAATTTAGCTTAACATATTGCAAGCGAATCTGCCCTCCTCATTGAACCTTGAAGCTCGACTTGTTCCTCGATTTCTCGGTCTCTCAAACTCTGTATCAGATAACCTTGATGTAACATAGAATAAGTAGTACAATACAAACCCACAAGCAATCACCTTGATGTTGAATATATGTATAAAAATATAATTCTAAGTCCATGGTATGTACAGCAAAGTAGAGAAAACTGACAAAGAAGTTTCCTCCTAATACAAGCCGTTAGTCTGACCTCAATTAGCTTAAATATCTTGCAAAAGAATGTGCTCTCCTTGAACCTTGAAAGCTCAACTTCTTCCTTCAATTTCTCTGTGTTTCAAACTCTGTATCCTATATTGCCAAAAACAAAAGGCAACAAACTAAACTCTGTATATATACTCATATAATCTTCATGAGTAGCATGCAACTTTCTTCACTACAAAGGTCTGCACTCCTATTAGCCCTCTTGTGTGGTGCTCTTACTCCAGCAGAAGGCTTGAGTTTCAGCTATCCAACATTTCGAGACAACATAGATGAAAAGGATTTCATTAAATCCGAATATTCACGCATATATTATAGTGCAATCCAGATCACTCCTGATCTTAGTAACCCAGCTTCCATCGTGAATCAATCTGGAAGGTTTTTATATAAAAAGCCATTCAAGCTGTGGGGAAAAGGCAAAGGCGGTGCTCGCAGCAGAGCATTGTTCAATTCTACCTTTGTACTTAACATCACTCCCCAAACCGATCCAGGTGGTGAAGGCTTGGCCTTTATCTTAACCGGAAGTCCCACTCTTCCAGAGAAGAGCCAAGGAGAATGGCTTGGAATTGTAAATGCAAATTCAAATGGATCTGCTCAGGCTAACATAGTGGCAGTAGAATTCGACACAAGAAAGAGCTACTTGGAAGATGTAGATGACAACCATGTGGGCTTGGATGTAAACAGCGTTTACTCAATTCAACAAGTTCCTTTACTTAGCTATGGTGTTAATCTTTCAAGCCAAACGAATTACACAGTGACAATTCGGTATGACAGCCAGAACATCACCATCTTTGTTTCCCAGACCAATGAAACTAGGGAGGAAATGAAGAATATTCCAGTTTTGTCTCGCACTCTTGATCTCTCTGAGTATCTTTCGCAGAAGGTCTATGTGGGATTCTCAGCTTCCACAAGCAATAGCACTCAGCTAAACTGCATACGGTCATGGGATTTCCATTCTTCACATATAGATGAAAATTCAAACCTGCTGTGGGTTTGGATTACGGTCCCTGCAGTATTTGTCTTGGTAACTGGAGTTTCTGCTTACTTGTTCTGGACAAGACAAGGTGAAAAGGAGGACGCACATCTGCAGATAGACGAAGAGATTCAAACAAATTCCATGGCCCCAAAAAAATTCAAACTCAAAGAACTTCAAAGAGCAACAGGCGGATTTAATCCCAAGAACAAGCTCGGAAAAGGTGGCTTTGGAACAGTCTATAAGGGCCTCTTGGGAAACAAAGACGTAGCAGTCAAGAGAGTCTCAAAGGATTCACGTCAAGGCAAGCAAGAATTCATAGCAGAAGTCACCACAATTGGCAGACTTCGTCACAAAAATCTGGTCAAATTAATTGGATGGTGCTATGAAAGACATGAGCTTCTTATCGTCTATGAGTTCATGCCAAATGGAAGCCTAGACAGATTCGTATTCAGGGATGACACATTAGGGATGGAGAAAGGGGAACCAACACTGAGCTGGGAAAGAAGGCACAGCATAATACTTGGGGTAGCTCAAGCACTCGATTATCTTCACAATGGATGCGAAAAGAGAGTGCTTCACCCAGACATAAAAGCCAGCAACATCATGTTAGACTCAGATTTCATAGCCAGGCTGGGAGACTTTGGACTGGCTCGTACCATCCAACAAAGTGGTTTAACTCACCACTCCACCAAAGAGATTGCAGGAACACCAGGCTATATGGCTCCAGAAACATTTCTTACCGGCAGGGCTACTGTCGAAACAGATGTTTATGCATTTGGTGTTCTTGTGCTAGAAGTTGTCTGTGGAAGAAGGCCTAGTAATCAAAACGAGCAGAACAACTACAACAACAGCATAGTGTATTGGCTGTGGGATCTTTACAGCAGAGGAAGGATCCTTGATGCTGTTGACTCCAGATTGGATGGAGACATTGATGAGGATGATATGGCATGTGTTCTGGTTTTGGGGTTATCTTGCTGCCACCCGAACCCCCATCTGAGGCCATCCATGAGGACTGTCCTTAAGGTTCTTACAAGGGAAGCAGATCCACCAGCACTGCCCACTGAAAGGCCTGCTTTTGTGTGGCCAGCCATGCCTCCATCATTCAAAGAGGACGCAGAATTTGATCTGGCTGGAGGGCAAATACCACCATTCACAGAACTCACTGGAAGATGACTTGGCCAAGAAGCTAGAAAGGAAACCTTGCTCTTCTGTCAATGTAATTCATTTAATGAAACTTTGCTTCAAAGAGAAGGGTAAAGTAAAAGTTGTAGAGGTAAGTCATTAGGACTTTGAATTTCACAGTCTTAAAACTTTTGTGGAGAGCCTTTATCTCTCCTCATGTAATTTGGTTGAAAACATTTTCTTATTTTGGGGTAGAAAAATATTCCAAGGGGAGCAGTTTGTGTAAGTATATAAGGCACCCTCTGCTTTAAAGCTTTAAGCTTTGATCTTGTAATATGCAAATTATTTAGTAATAGACGTTTTATTTAACCACTTTTGTTTTTTTTACCTTGCAATTAAATCCGCTTACAGCCAAGGGCTGGTTTTCCACCAGGCTGCAGCCAATGTCTGTCTCATTCTATTTCTTTCCTGGAAATGTTTCTGAGTCGCATAACAGATTAAATGATTTTGTCCAGTTAATACGAAAAATAAAGTTTATAGTATACATGTTGTAGAATTAGAACTTGGAAGCAAAAGAAGCTAGAAATAAATAATAATAATAATAATACAAATTAAAATTAAGGATCAACTACATAAATAATGACCTTTGAAGAAATCCCATATAAAGCGTATAGCCGCCCGGCTATACTAGATTCTTTTTTAATTTTTTAAGGAAATTGTTCAGCCGTATAGCTATACTCGTTTTTCCTAATTTTTATTAAAAATTGTATAGCCGGCCGGCTTTACTATTTTGACATATGGCACCTATACGATGGGCTCACCTTTTTTTAAATATATAAATAGTATAACCGTCCGGCTATACCTTTTAAAAAGAAAATTTAATCTGGGAAATTTCGCCGCCATAGACTTGTGCCTTTTTTTAATTTTGGCGTACTTCTTTAATTAAATATATGTAATTGAGTAATATCTTAGCCTTTTTGAATTGCTTTAATTAGTAATTATATTTTAATTATTATTTAATATTAAAAAAATTAAAGAAAATGTCCACAATATAATTCATTTATATTTATTAAGTTTTTTGTGAAATCGTTTGGGTATCTTAATTAAATATCTCATAGCCCAAGAGCCCTATCCGTTACTATTAGGCCATAACAAGAGTATCTATTGTCCCTTTTTTATTTTTTACTTTTCCAAAGTTATTACCCGTATAAAGATTTTTGCACTTTAAAGTTTAATAATGTACTACACACGTACGCACGTATTTCTCATGTTTAATACACATATTTTTTACAAAAATTTCAATAAGACAAAAAATTCACGTATTATACACATAATTCACACATATTATTGAAAAGAAATAATGTATATTTAAAAAAATCTAAGTTTTTCCCGGATTGTTTTTTTAAAATAGTATAGCCGTGCGGCTATACTCTTTTTTCTAAAAAAATTTAAAAATAGTACAGCCGCTACCTGTTTGACAGGTGGCGCATAGGCGCTGGACGCGTGTGTATATTAAGAGTATAGCCGGCCTGCTAGACTTGATTTTTTTTAATTTTTTTTTTTAGGAAATAGTACAGCCGTTCGGCTATACCCGTTTTTCCTAATTTTTAAAAAAATAATATAGCCGCCCGGCTTCCTCGTTTGACATGTGGCACATATGTGAGGGGCGATAATTTTTTAATATATAAATAGTATAGCCGTGCAGCTATACGTTTTAAAAAGAAATTTTCATCAGGGAAATTTCCCCGGCATAGACCTGTGCCGACGAACTTTTGTCGGGACAGGTTTTTTATTTTAAAATATAAAAAAAATAGTTTCTTTACTTTTGTTTTTTGGCCTACTTCTTTAATTAAATATATGTAATTGAGTAATATCTTAGCCTTTTTGAATTACTTTAATTAGTAATTATATTTTAATTATTATTTAATATTAAAAAAATTAAAGAAAAAATCCACAATATAATTAATTTATATTTATTAAGTCTTTTGTGAAATTGTTTGGGTGTCTTAATTAAATTTCTCCATAGACCAAGAGCACTATCCATTACTATTAGGTCATTACTTGAGTATCTATTGTCCTTTTTTTATTTTCACTTTTCCAAAGTTATTACCCACATAAAGATTTTAGCACTTTCACGGTTAATAATGTATTATACACGTATGCACGTATTTCTCATGTTTAATACACGTATTTTTTACAAAAATTTCAATAAGACACAAATTTCACATATTATTGAAAAAAAAAATGTATATTTAAAAAAATCTCAGTTTTTCCCTAATTGTTTTTTAAAAATAATATCGCCATGCGGCTATACCCTTTTTTCTAAATTTTAAAAAAAAATAGTACATCAGCTACCTGTTTGACACGTGGTGCATAGGCGCTGGACGGCTGTATATAAAAATCCTACAAACTCATACTCAAACTCACAGAAATCACAGAAATCCTACACCAAGCCCCTCTGTTAACAAGACCGTTAAAAATTCTATTAATTGCTGATGTGGCAAAAATCAGTCCCACTTTGTCACCTCAGCAGTTAACAAAGTAACTTCTTAGAGCATCTCCAAGGGAGATGTCAAATGCAAAATGTTAAATTTGAATTTAATGGCTTATGTGACAATTTGACTCTTTGGAAAAAAATTAACTCCACCCGAAACATCAAATATCACATTATTTTATTTTATTTTTAAAAACAAATGAGACCCATATATGATGCATAAAGTTTAAACGTGAGTAAATGATAGTGAGGTCCATGATTAAATTAACATTAAAATCATATTTGACATCAAATTTGACATCAAATTTTTTTATATGTTATTTTTGACATATCTCTTTTAGGTCCAACTAACTTTAACCTTCAATACCACCTCCCTTTTGCTAATTGCAACAATTTATAATATGAAAGACCACAAAAACATGAACAGAACCATAAACCTCCGATACCAGAGCAACTAATTTTCTTTAATAAAAAGAGAATAATATTTCATTACAATGACATGGATCCAATCAAACTCCTCTCTTATATTTTCTAATATTTGCCAACTGGTAATACCATGGTTTCAAACGAGAAAGTGGGAACAAATCTATATGTCGGACTTCAACCCAATACCATCTTCACCAAATGTCAATCAATGCCGAAACCAGAAACAAAACTCTCAGACATTGTCAGCTTGCACTGTCAAGTCCTGTATTCCCAAATCATGGTACAAACCATGCACTAATTGAAGTATGGGGCGATCATCTATCCCCTTCTTTACCTGTTAGCATCGCCAACTAAAATCAGCCCCTAAAAGTAGCATACCCTTACTGAGAAATAGAACTTAATTTCCAATGATTGTTACCTGTATTGAAAGTGAGCCAACAACATGACCAGGAACCAATTCCCAAAACCGTGCTTGAGAAACTTCAGAAACATCTTCGCGGGCAGTAATCTGACAAAAAATATAATGCCAAATTAAACATCAATAACTCCAATACTAACAAAACATAATATTAAACCATACTGCAATAAATTCACACTACCTGTCGCCAGCATTTGCTCAATGCAGAAGTTGGAACGTTTGGTGGTGCCATTTGAAGTAGAATACCACCACTCGCTCTAAATAATGGCATTACAAGCATAAAAACTGCAACTGAAACTAGTCCGAAACACAAAACTTCTGCATTCTGAACCCTATACAGTTGAAAACAGATCTCACATCGGAAGAAAAATCAGGGGAAACAGAAAAGAGAAGTAGAGAGAGAATGAACAGTATTTACCCCAGAGACAGAAACCAAGATGCCAATATCAACCCTGCACTGGGAAACAAATTTCCATTTACCAGTGTCAAATGAAAGTTCACATGAGAAATACATATAAAAGGAACATGCAGGCACACAAGGAAATTAGTTTACTAGAGAAATAGAAATGGAGGGATAGAGACGAGAAGGGAGCATATTATACCTACGAATCGAATCTGCAAGAACATGCAGGCAAACTGAGTGGTTGTTCATATCTTCTGCGTTTCTGTAAACTGCATGACATGTGTATACCATATGAAAAAACATGTACAGGAGGGAAAGAAACATCTCATTTTCCAATACTCATACTCAAAAGCAAAGCCCTTAAAAGAGTAAGAATCATTTATGCACAATAAGGGAACACTGATGGACACACCAGTACTATCAGTACCAGATATCTCTGGAAAATACAAACAATCAGCAATGAGGCTGATGAAAATGTACGGAATATAATCACATCATTCTGATGTTTCATAGAAAGTTTTATTTTCGAATTGCTATGCCAAAACCTCTCTATCAATTTCGTACAATAGCAATAATTTAGGTGAGGGAAAAAACTAGATGACTTGGCGGCCTTCAATGCAAACTTTTAACTAAGTTGCACTTGTACCAAGGTATATATTGAATCTATTAGCCTGAACTTTCAAAGAACTCAAATAGACTAAACCTAGGTGTAGGTGAAGTAGCTCTCATAAACAAGTACCATGGTAAATTTCATACAGTGAAATCACAAATGGGTCACAACACCAAAACATAAACTACAGCTGGAAACTTACCAAGATTGACACGAGCATAATTTCTGAAGAACCAAACACCAATAAGATTCACCAGTAGATTTGTCACTGCCGAAACAATCAAGTAATGCCTATAACCAGATAATTAGCAGACAATAAGAGCCATAAGAAAAACTGCAACCACAAAAGCAGGAACCAAAAAGTTCTATGCAGTGATTCATCTAATGAAAAGAGCAGTGCAAAATTAATTTTTTGAAAATTGGCCCAATTTAATTAGATAAATAGAATGATTATTCACACAAAAAAACATATGTACTAGTGAGATCACTTCAAAACAATCATTATCTGATACAATTGTCATATTGCCCAGTTTTAGTTAAAGATAACCTAACAAACGCTTGAATCTACAAATGTTTTGGTAAGGAGACAGCACAACATTATTCTGTGTGCCACAAGACTTACTGAAGACAATCCTAGAATTATACTTTAATGTTGCGTGGAATTGAACTTGCTCAGAAATCAGTCACTAGTTGGAATTGCTTAGCTAGTCAATCAACCACACTAGGAGAGGTCTCAGATACATGATTCCTAACACATATAAGAGTGCACCATAAAAACAACCATCCGAAGACACATGAAATGGAATAAAGAAAAGTTTTGCAACAACAAGGAAAGCAAATGAGATCCCAGTAGTGTTAAGTATATATGGCAAAATACCACAAAATAGTGAAGACTCAATTGACACACCATTGGAATAAAGAACTAGGAATGTAGTAGAGTATCTGGGCATTGTAATTTCCATAACCAACTTACTTGTGTTCAGATTCATCCTGTATGAACGCATGAAGTGCTTCCACAGCCAAGGAGAATGACATAAACAAAAGAAAGAGCTGTCTACATGTGCAGCAGAATCAAAAACGAAGTCCACATATTAGCCGAGAGGATGCACAGAAGGAAGTAATGCAATAATTAAATGAGAAGAAAAGGGAGTGGAATCCAATGCAACAAGTTGAGATGCATAAAAGATGTTAAAGTGAAAACATATATAGGTCATGGAAAAGGTTTCATCTAAAAGTAGCCATGGAAACAAGCTAACCAAATCAAAACTAATGGCACTTGGATTGCAAGTCACCCAAGAAAACGTACATTAAAAATTGACATAAATTTGAGTTTATAAATGACATCAATATGAGAATTAAAACAAGACTATTACCAATGCCCAGAAAGTAGGAGGACACAGGTCATGTTACACCAGTTCCCAAAAGTAATAGAATCAAAGAGTCCCAAAATACAAGTACTACGCAAACATCATCACCCAAAAATAGAGAAACTAACTTAAAATCCATAAAAAAAGTTTGGTAATTTATCACAAAAGTGGGTACAATTGCAATGATATGGGAAACGTGAGATACTTACAGCATTGGTAAAAGCAGACAAAACTTCTAGCCTTTTATACCTGATTCATAGAAAAAAAGGAATTCATTATACACATGATTATCAAATCTAAAACATACCCAAATAGATTAACAATCCAACTCGTGTTCATATCCATAAATATACAACAATCTTACCCATAAGTGTAAATTGCATCAGGTTTCTTTCGAGAAGCAGCCATAGCGAACAATGAAAACGTTAATAAGCCACACCCAAAACTTAAATGAAATGAATCTGACACCAAACCTGAAAACACAGCACAACAATTCAACCAGAATTCAAAAAATAAAATCATCGATTAAATATAAAATGTGAAATTAATAACAATTTACGAACCTATACGTCCAGTGAAGAGTCCAATACATAGCTCCGCGGTCGAATACGCCACATTAAGCGAAATCAACAAGAACAATCTCTTCATATACCGATTTCCGGACCTCAAAATCCGAAACACCGATTCAAAAACCAACAAGACGGATAATTTCTCGGCCGAAACTCTTCGTTCCCCGAAAAGCTTGTCATTTTCCTCTGCCAAATACTCCCCTGGAGGAACGTCAATGCTCGACACGCTCCGCGAGAGAAACGGCGTCGCCTCAGAGTCGTTGAGATTGATCGAAACCGGCGTGTGTGGTTCGTGGTATTGCTGGAACGAGGCTTGGCGCGAAAACGCCAATCTCCGATCGCTGGTGCCAAGTCCTAAATCGGCGCTCCATGGGTTCTGAGGGCCTTTGAACGAATTGCTCTTCTCCATGAAAACACTAATCCAGAGTCTGATTTGAGATATTAGGGTTTGGATTGGAAGGATCGAAACCTGAGATTCATACTTATTACGAAACCCTAATTTAAAATTAGGGCCAGGCGAAGACTGAAAGTCAAGTAAACGAAAGGAAGACTTGTTGCATGGTGTATGCAGTATGCTACATGTATGAATTGTTCAAAGTTTGGTAATCAAAATGTGGGGTCCAGATTTTGTGGACTTTGTTGCCCCTAGATCAACGGCCTGCGTGAGAGAGAACCAGATGATTTTTTCTTGTGACTTATGGTAAATTTGTGGTTGGACTTGGAATAATGAGATTTGGAACCATTCAAGCTCAACTCTGTTGAATTCTTTTGCAGTGGATGCTACGATATTGTATGTTTAATTTTTTTTAAAAAAAATATTTTATAGTTTGCTTTATCAAATTTGTTTATTTGTTTTTGTTGTATAAGAAACCGAAACTTTTCTTATGTTGTTTGTTTTATACATTTATTTTTTGTTGGTAAATATGTTGTATTAAACATCATAAGAGTATACAAGGAAGATGATGACAACATCCGAAAGCCAAAGTGAAAGGCAGGAACAAGAGCGGAGTCTTAAAAAGGTTCGCGGCCTAAAAAGATTACGAGGAAACAATGAAAAAGAAAAAAACTACTGCATAAAATAATGGCTTATTATCACAAAACGTCCCTAAGGTTTACGAAACTATCAGATTGCATCCTTAATGTTTTTTTTTGTCATTCGTGGTCCTCAAAGTTAGCATGCATGATCACAAATGGTCCCTGCCGTTAGGTTCCGTCAAAAACTCCGTTAGTTTGCTGACGTGGCATATATGTATATCACAAAACATCCTTAAGGTTTACACACCTATCACAAATGGTCCTTACGAAATTTTTTTAATTTAAAATTCTTAAAATTTTTGTTTTCTTTTTAAAATTTTAAGAATTATAATTATTTTAAAATATATATTAAATTTTAAATACATGTGACACTATATTATTGTAGATGTGGACTCCATATATATGCCACATCAACAAACTAATGAAGTTTTAAAAAAATAATTTAAAATTCATAAAATTTAAAAATGAAAAAAAAAACTAAAGGTTTAGGGTTCATAAATGGTCCTCAAGATTAAAATCCTTCTATAAATTGTTTTTTCATTTATAAATAATTTTAAAAAGAAAACCAAAATTTTATGAATTTTAAATTTTTGTAAAAAAAATTCGTAAGGACCATTTGTGATAAGTGTGTAAACCTTAGGGATGCTTTGTGATATATATGTATGCCACGATAGCAAACTAACAGAGTTTTTGACAGACCCTAACGTCAGGGACCATTTGTGATTGCACATACTAACCTTGAGGACCATAAGTGACACAAAAAAACATTAAGGATGCAATCTGATAGTTTCGTAAACCTCAGGGATGTTTTGTGATAATAAGCCTAAAATAATACATTAGGCTAAACTTGATGGAGCAATAGTGGCTTCATTAAAATCTTGTCTTCAAAAATTCCGAATAGAGAAAAATTCAATCAAGAAAAAAGAGTACCACTGTAACGTATGGTGAACAACAACAACCACCAACATGCAAAATTGGGCCCGTAGACAATGAACAAAAGTTGCACTCATCGGGATGAAAAAAACACCAACTACAACGACACAACCAACTAGTAAGTGCTCCACTGCAAAATTATCTTGTAACCGCTTCACATCAAAATTGTTTTGTAACTGCACAACGTCCGTCCGACAAACGATGGCCCCCATCAGTGATCGGTCGATTGATACTTCAAGCTGAACGACCAACCCGATCAACCGACTACATTTTGCAAATTGACCGACCCGATCAACGACTACAGTGTGTCAATCACATCCCGCAACCTTCCAACACTTCGGAAACCGAAGGTAAGTTTTCTTGTAGGAAGTACTTGTAGTTGGTTGACGTCAATTTCCAAATGTTCCGGTATAAAATACTTGAGGAATATTAATTATCAGCTGGAAAGTAAATAAATCTTTGTTCTGAAAAATGATAATTAACATCAGATGGAGAAAAAGAATTTCATTAATTTTTTAATCTATGTTCATGCTTTATACAATTTGATTCTCTACAGAAGAAGTGAGCAATTGGAGACAACTGCAGAATGAGTTATGCACAAGTCTACTGTGGGCTGAATAACTTCGCATTTTGCAGACAACAGAGTAGTAGAATCAAGATCAAATTCCAATGTGTAACGGTGTGGACTTGGAGAAGATATCGGCTCCATTTCTATACGAAGATACAATCCCAACTTCGCCATTGTGATTAAAAGTTTCAACTCCAATTTTCATACAAATGCTGGGTTCTGCAACTGGCAAAAAATTAAGATTATGAAAACCATCATTGAAAAGTAAAAGGGTTGGAAATGAGATAACCAAACCTAAATAAGTATAAAGATGAAGACTTATGTTGAGGACATTATAGATAAATACAAAAGAAGAAATAAAAAACATTGCCCATCTAAAATTTATAGATTTTAAGGAACAAACTGACCACTTACTCCATGCAACAGTGTCACAACATCATACTCCTAGGTGGGGAAGGAAATGCCAAAAGATTAAAATGTGATAACTCACCATGTTGTCAGGACTGTAGATGATAATCCAAAGTATAGGCATGAATGTCAGAAGGACTTGTGCCAGGCCTGAAACAAATATCAAGCATGTAAGTTCGTTTTAGATATTCAATAGAAACCATATTTGAACAACTCAACAATGTCTAATTCAATATTAGGGGTGGTTGAATTACTTTTATCCTTAAAAAGCAGAAATTGCACTCATTAAGGTACGGGAGTTGAGTTATTGTTTACTAATTGGAATATCATATAATGTGAACCTACTTTTTATTGATGATACCATAGTGGAACTTAAGTTTTCCAGCCCTTACATCTTCTGCATACTGCAATCACAAGAGATAAGAAATTGTGACATAAGTTAAATGTTTAGAAGTAATTGAATAGATGTTAAAGGTAATAGGTAAAGCATCCACAAGAAGCCCATACCAATTTTAAGGTCACTACCATCGACGAAAAAGCCAGAGAATCAAAAGGTATATCATCAAGTGCAAATAGTCGGCATTCTGATGATTCTGGACCCGGTGAGAAGTGGGGCTTCTTCAGCCTTGCTAAGAAAATTACATAAGTCTGTTTGAAAAAACACAACATGAACACAAAGACATCTTTATCAAGTGTATAGGATATCAAAAAATTTAACAAAAATAAAAGGTTAATAATGAGAAGTTTCTCACTGACCTGGCCAATTAGTGGGATGTCCAACTGAGCAAAAGGAGACAGCACTTCCACTTCTGCACATGCTTCTTCCCAGGTTTCTCTGATTGCTCCTTCTGTAGCTGATTCCCCAATTTCCATATAACCTGCAGGAAGAGTCCTAAACGACAACACCCAACAATGAAAATTAAGATAAACATCATAAATAAATAAAATCTTGATGCTTAAAACATAATTTTTTTTTCTCCTTTTCCAGAAATAATTAGTCAGTTGACCCTTCCCAGATAAATACTTTATCCATTTACAAACATACCAAAGGCCATATGATGGTTGAATCTTCCTCTTGCAAAGCAGGACCATGTTATCATGCTCAATCAGACAGCCCACAACCTATAAGCATCATTTGAGCAAACAACAACAAAATTGATGTCACATTTGTATAAAACAATTACTCCTAATATGTATAGCACAAATCATATTAAGGACCAAACTTAGGTGACATACTACATAGCTCTAGAACTTCACAATCAAAATTCCGAGCACACAACATTACACTTATTTTCCCTCCTTTTCAAATTCAATCAATTTTACCATTTATAGAAACTGACTCCAGACAATGAAAAGAAGATCAAAGTAAGCACGCCAGACTGGTTTACAATAGAACCAGAGTAAACAGGACTATGTCAGTCTGTGAAGGCACACATATGCATGTCAAATCTAACGTCTTAAGTAATGCCGGGGAAAAAATAACCAGGGTAGCCTTTCAAGTATAAAACTATGATGTGAATCAAATACAGCAGGTGAAGAAAATAACATAAATAACCTTTATTTTGCACTGCCATCAAAATCAGATTTTGGAATCAACAAAAACTTCTGCAACATAGTATTTCTGAACAATTCCCAAACACTATTAAGTTCCAAAGAGAATAAAGAATACAAAAATCATTCAACTTAGGATGCATATCATGTGATCATGTGATCGATATTTATGCTTAAGTGAGAGGAAACCTGGCTGAAATTGGGACTAATATTGAAGTTGCCAGAAAAATATGGCATACACGGATGTTGTATATTAAATATTATATGTAAAAAAATTGGTGGTGTTACATGGAGACAAAACGATAATCTAAAGATACTATAGATGAGATCGATAAATTGTTATGCACTTACCCTAATGTAAATATAGACCGATCACATAGAGACTTTGTTTCAAATCTGTAACATAATAAATTCAGTCTATTTCCAACCAAGAAGTTCAAGCATCTTGTTATAAACTAATTTCAAAAATAAGAAAAACTTGGGACCTCTTGTTCCCGGATTGGCACATGCACAACTCAATGAAATTGTCATCGCAAAACAAAGGCTAATTTGAACAGTATACCATTTTTGGGTTCTCGTAGGCAATCTTATCACAAACCGTGCAAATAGCTCTTATCTTCTCCTCTCCATCAGGTATCTCATGCTTTGTTGGGCCACCACACCACTGGCAGAAATTGATCTTACAAGCATTGCCCTTCATAGGAATCGAAATTCAATTCATAAAGCACAGTAGGCTATAATAAATGAAAAGAAAATGTTAAAAAGTACAAATGAAATGCGGGTTATAATCATGCACGGTCGTAGTAAAGCATATAGATGACTGGATACACTACCATTGTCCTGTCAAAATCTCTAGCTACGTCTATCAATTACTATTTCAATAACTAGGCATGACAACTCAAATATCAAAAGGGGGAAAAGAATAAGAAAGTTCTAACTACCCAATAAATTCACAGGAATATCCACAAAGTTTAAACTTTGAATTATGCAATGGAGCATATGGAGGTAACAGTTCATGCGGAATGAAGAGGCCAACCAAATTTCTCCCCAATTATAAATTATACAGAAGCAAAACGCTTAATCTCATTAGATAACACAAACCCATTTCCCCATACTCAAAAGCAACCAAAATAAACTAGAACCCACAAAATAAATTGAGCATGCACCCCAAAAATCTATACCAAACCCATCAGTACGAAAAGAAATAGACCCAAAAAAAGCTTACAGCTGAGTGAACCGCGACTGATGAAGAAGGGCCACCTGGGTTTGGCCCAGAATGAGCTGAGGACATGCTGAAAGCTCCAAAACGAGTGCGGCGAGGTGAGGACCCAGGAAGTAACAAAGTGGTTGTTGTCGGTATAATTGTCGAAGAAGAAGAAGATGATGATAATAATAATGGTTTGGAGCAGGTGGAGATAGAAATGAAGGACACCTGCCTGCTGCCTGTAGAGCTATAGGGCTTCCAACGATGCGAAACCAAGCCTGATGAACAACCCAAGATCTGTCTGGTTTTTAGCATTATATGTTTATCAAGAATTTTTTACCAAGATAATCAACCAAATAAACTGAAACCAAATAATGCAGAAAGAGTGACGGCAATATCAAGATCAGTTTCTTTTTCTTTTTTCCTTTTAGAAGCTTTTCTATTTCTTTTGTCCAATACGGATTACGGAGTGGTATCGCGCGTCAACTCAGCCATTTTGCGCGAGTTTCATCGGCTCCAATTTTTGTAAACTAACGGTGTCACTAGCATTATTATTTTCTATTCTTTTTTGGTTTAGCTATTAGTCCAGTGATATTTATGTTTCACAACTATAGTCTGAAATATCGATAATATCGAGGAAATATTGAGGATATTTCAGTTTTTTCGAATCTCAGATATTTCGAAACATATCCATGTACATATCGTATAAATATCGACAATAATATCGGAAAATATCGATGTCGATAATTTCGCTCACATTTCAGCAATATTTTGTCAAAATATAGGTGTAATATCGCTAAAATATCGAAAATATCGATGTGAAGGAAAAAAAAAAAGGGAAAAAGGGGAGAAAAAAGCACAAAGGGGATATGAACCCCTCCCATTTTACTCCTCTAACACCTTAAACACCATATCACTTATGTTTTTGGGATAATATGCTAAAATATTTATATTTATATGGGTGGTATGTTAACAATTACATGCAAAACTATTTTGGGGATTTATCATTTGATGACTACTCTTCACAATACACTTACTCTACACATAGAGATGATGAAGATAGTGAAAATTTTGAACCTCGTAGGAACTCTATGTGGTACTAAGTCATTCATGTATCTTACCATGCAATGTATAAAGTGTAAAATATTATAATAAATCATTATATATAAATGATTACGGTGTACTTAATCTTTTTTCATTAATTATTACATATTTTTTACACTCATAGTGTTTGCCCGCTTGCTGTATAATCAACTTAAATTAGTTAAATCCATCATGCAATACATTTCCTTCTAATTTTTTGTGATAAACTCATAGATAATTGACTAAATAAACATTCTCCAATGTTTCAATAAAAATTTCCAAGTTTTTCTTACAATTTCTGTGGTTTTTATTCAATTTTTATCGATATCGATAATATCCCGATATTTCCATCGAAATTTCCACATTTTTGGACTACCGATATTATCGATATTTTAGACCTTGTTCACAACACAACATTGAAAATTTCTCAAATTCGATTCTCTATACCTAAGAACCATAAAAGAAGAAAAATGCTAAATTATCTTTTACTTCAGGTTGTAATAAGCGATATTGAGGGAAGGGGATTTAAACACAGCCTCGAATGCAATAGTAACGGTTTTTAACTATTTGAGTTACGAGTCCCTTACAACTTTTCACCTCAGCTATAAGTCCCTTACAGCTTATAATTTAGGGTTTTTATCACAAATGTTCCTTGAGGTTTGCCAAATTATCAGCTTTGGTCCTTTATTTTTTTCTCACATTATTGGTGCTTTATATTACACCTCAAACATCAATTTAGTCCCGTTGTGAAGTTCTATCAAATTTTTTGTTAAACTGATTACGTGGCACATATATGGTGCCCACATATCCAATGAGATCATCCCATGTGGATCTAAATAAATAAATAAAAAATTTAAAAATAGTTTAACATTTTTTTTAGAAAAGAAATATTTAACATTTAAAAAAAAAATTTGAAATGAGAAAAAGAAGAGAAAACAAAATCAACTCAGCCTCCCCATCTCCTCCTTCCCCTTCCGTCTCCCCTACCCTCCCCTTCCCCTTCCATCTCCTCCACCCTCTACCTCTGATCTCTTTGTCCCCACCCTTAGCTCTCTCTCTCTCTCTCTCTCTCTCTCTCTCTCTCTCTTTTCCCGCAACCCCCATCGACCACAGACCCCCCAATCCACCTCCTCTCATCGACTCAACTTCACAGACTCCCAATTCCTCAATCCAACCCCCAATCCCTCCTTTCCTCATCCTTCCTTCTCTCCCTCTCTCTCTCTCTCTCTCTCTCTCACCCTATTTTTCTCTCTATCCAGAAAACTCCCAAGCCCAACGCCACCATACAACCCCCATCCACCCCAGCCCCAGTCCCACCCGAGACCCATCCCCTAGCCACTGCCCAAATTCTGGCGCTACCCCTACTAGAGACCCATCCCCAGCTTCTAACCAGCTTATTGTTTTCTAAATTTATTTTCTTCATTTTTAATATTTTTTAAATTTTTAATAATTGTTGGCATTTACGTCAACAATCTAACAGAAATTTTTAATTGAACCTGATAGCAGGCAGGACCAATAATATTAGAAGAAGAAAAAACATAAAGAGCCAAATGTGATATTTTGACAAACTTCAGGGACCATTTGTGATAAAAAGAAAAACTACAATTTATAAGTGATTAATATATATATATATATATATAAAGAGTAAAATGCAGAGAATGGTAAAACATTCAAAATATCAAAAAATTCCCTTGGTTAATGCAAACATTAAAAATTGAAATTATTAATTAAATAAGAATAATATGATAAATTCACATTTTTTTCATATTAAAATTAAAAAAAATCAAATAATAAATCTTATTTATGTGGAACACAACTATCTATTATCTTTTTAATTATAAAATAATTTTAAAATTTTATAAAAAAAAATGCTCTCACAAATGCAGAAGCGCATGCCCACAGGCTAGTAACAATTACATCCGTAGCCGAGGTTCTAACTCGGAAATATATATATTCTTTCTTTCACACCTTTGTTTTGCGGATTAAGAAATTAATGTTGTATGCTAAATTGTCTGGGAAGATAATATAATTCTTCCAAAAAATTCATGTATATTCAAATTTCTTTTCAAACTGATATTCCATATTTTCACATATCAATCTTTCTACCAAGACTCAATATTAATAAAGAAAATATACTGTTTATTACATCCTCAGTAAATAATAAAAATAAAAATAGGCATACATACTTCCGGCAGTGCAAAGCTGGCGCTGCCTGTGAACAGCCATCGTCGGATAATTATTCCACTGGCTGAACGCTTTCAAAGCCACACCGGCAGCGTTGTTCTGTTTCATAAAAAATTTCAGCTACAACTACCATTCCTCCGTTGAAGCCTGTCCCTTAATTGCCTAGAAAGAAACTACAAACTTCAATAAAAATATAATGATATGTTACATGTACTAGCATCTCTGCACTTAAACTAAGTTAGCCGGCCGGCTTGGTACATCATCAGTTCACAGCCAGTTTATCACATAAAGATTGATATGCCGCACTGCAAAGCTTGAACTTTTCCTCTGCAGCAGCCTGCATTAATATAGCAAAAATGTTAGAAGTCTGAGCACTCAATTTATGTAAAGCATTTGAACATCTCCAACCACCTGTAACAAATCTTCAATGCACTACAATTGCTTCGACCAATGTCACTCAGCTGGGCATTGCTAGGTAAATAGTACTCATAAATGATTTTCCACACTCACCAGTCTGGTAAAAAAAGAATAATTTTCCAGCTCTACGTGTATAAGCCAAATTAGACTCTCTTCCTTTACACTCGTGATATTCCACATCAAAGATTCAATATAAAAAACAATCCTAATGAATGATTAGAGCATGTTGATGATACCTTGGAAGATCCCTGGTGACGATCTGGATGCCATTTTAGAGCAGAGATTCGGTATCTAAAATGTAAGTAGGATTCGGATTAGATGATGAAGCAAAATTAACATATATGAGTGGAAAAGAGTGACTGAGAAGTAAAAAAGCGATCCTGCTAAAAGAACTCACGCATTCTTGACATCTTCAAGTGTTAGAGGGCCAGAAGCACTCAATCCGAGGGCCAACCTTTCATCTGACTCAGACCTTTCAGACTCGGACTCAGACTCAGTTTCATATTCTTCCTTATTCTGTTGTCTCCAATTCCAGGACCTACCATAGTTAGAGTGATTTGAAGAGCTCCTCCACTGCGAACTCTCTTCATCAATGAACGACCAATAATAGAATTTGGTTCCACCAAACGTGGATCGGAAAATGGTCTCCACATCTATATCTTCTTCGCAACACTGGAAACCTCCTGAAATAGCATTGCAAATTGCACTGAGATCATATGCAACTTCAAGGATGATGAAACTGAATTTAGAAATCACAACATAACATCAATCATGTAAGGAACGTGAAAGGTGCCTATCTGATGCCATCACAAAAGAGCATCGCCTACTTCAGTTGAATTTAGAGTCCTTATACATGATATATGGCTCACAAGCTAAACCACACAAAACTACACCTAGTGGTCTCTGTCGAACAAATGTCGCACTTAAGCCCGCATGAAAGGCTTTATTCGAACTGCTCGGCAAAATTTGTAAAAGATTCCGGGCAAAATGATTCCTGAATGGGAGCCAACTAAAAAGACAGACCCACTATCCTGACCCAGGTTAAAAAGATGTGCCATTAATATATCTAATTTTAGAAGATGTACTACATGTCCTTTTCTGCATAAATACTTCCTTACTTCTGCCAGAATTCCAGGCTCCTTGATTGCCTCCCCCATTCTTTTTGGATCCCTTGGCTGAGTATTGCTTTTTAAACCATGAGGTGCCTTTACTAGAAGAGGGCTCATCCTCATCGTACTCCTTCTGCCAACTCTGAAACATTCAAAAAATATATAGTTGGAACATAATCAAAAAATTTACAAAAACAGAAGAGGACAAAATTTGTAACTGTTCACCTATGCATAAATTGGAAAAGGCCAGTATAAAATTACAAAAGATGAGCAACCCATGAAGAAATAGAGATATATCAAATCATTACCAGGACGAGAAAAAAGGAAACAAATTTCAATTGAAACCATCATGTCTGACAAGATACCACTAAAAATAAACAGACTGTTGCCTGGAAACAATAATCATCAAAAGTGGGGAACTAAGGGAAAATGTGTTATATCAGTGAGATTCATTTCTGTACAAGTATTCTAAAATAAGTAAATATATAAAAAGATTGACTGTTCTGGTACTGCTACCTGACAGTGCTCATTTTCCTTATAACTCAAGAATAACCTACAGCATTTGACACTTCAAAATTTCTAGCACAAGAATTTGCAAGGTCTCAAAATTAAAATCTTAGAGTTAAATGTAGCAACAATTGGCATTTTCCCAATCATACTATAAAACGAATTAACAGCAGGAATAGAGAACCTGAAATAAGAAGTCTGCATAAGCATTGACATTGCGCAGTAACGTTTGCTTTGCATGGTTCCTTCCGGACCTTCTTGAATGGTTGTTGAATCTCTGCAAATGAACAGTTATGAGCAACTGACATAATTTCCATTCACTATCAGAACTAAGAGATAGAATATAAGTTATTATAATTCAAAAGGGATGGAATGGGAGTAAGGAAACAAATGGATACAGATGAACCTAAAATTGACACGGCCTGCATATCAAATGCAGTGAAGAAATGTACAGCATAAGAGGAAACAAAATAACTTTCAATAATTCATTTTGTAAACTACAAAAAAAATAATAATGATAATAATAAAAACTGGACCCACAGAAAAATAAGCAGAATTAACATATCTATGCCAAGGCTTTGACGTAACTTGTGCAGGTACTAACAACATACTAATCAATCAAAAGGTAAGCATTATGGCAAAGAGACCTATCTTGGTTGAGCTGTTATGTGGGCTTAAGAGAAATACATAGATCAGAACCAAGTCAAGATCAATAGGATCAACTTCTTGTGCCAACGATCTTACCATTTCCAAAGAAACTAGAGTTGCATCCCTTTTCCAATTCCATTCAAGAGTTCTTATGTGTTTCCATGCCCCTTCGAGTGATGGATACCATGTCAATATAACCATACTAAATTCAGCATTTCAAAGTTCCTCTTTGCATTCAAGGTTATTATTTTGATATTTCCATTCAACTAAAAGTGGGACCTCTAAATTAATGAATGGAGTAAGAGACAGTTGTGGCCTACTTGTCTTTTTATGAAAGCTTGAAATTTTACCACAGTGCACTGGCTACTTGGTGAGAAAATGCAGAAAATCAATCAATGAACTTCAGCTCAGAAGCCCAACTATTCATCTTCTGAGATAGATAACTTACAATACCCTCTACACATATTAGCTAATGAACTATTTCATTTGACCCTGTTTTCAGGCACACTCTCGTTTATAAGATTCCCAAAACAAAATGAAACATAATCCATAAAAATTTGTCTATTTCTCACTTCCACTTATTTTTTCACAGCCAAAGAAAGCAGATAGAACGGGCAATCAATAAGGTTAAGAAAAAAAATACCAAAAGTATCAATCTTTTTTGGATTCTCATCTCACTGATGCATACTCAAATCATCGAAATTTTCAAACTTCAGCAGACACTATTAAAAATAAACAAAATGGAACATGACCCAAAAACATATATATATATATATATAGAGAGAGAGAGAGAGAGAGAGAGAGAGAGAGAGAGAGAGAATTACAGGTTCCCAATAGTTGCGTCTCTTACGATCCAAGACGGGGGTAGAATGAAAGAGGGCAGCCCTCACATAAATGCAGCAGTCGAGTTTTGAGTTCGTGAGAGCCGCTTTCATGCCTCTATTCATTTTTTTTCTGAGAATTGATTCTCAGAGAGAGACAGACATAGAGAGAGCTTAGAGAGGGGAAGCAAGTAGAGGTGAAGCCCACGGCCCTGAACCTACGCTCACGCTTCGCCGATGTATTAAAGCCAATGCTATTTTGGGTCCGGTCGACCCGACCGTAATAAGCCATGAGGACAAAATAGGCCCTTGGCAAACTTGGGCTTCCTTTTTATTGGTTGAAACTTGAACATATTTGGGGACTTCTACGTTTGGGCTAGGCAAGATAGGACCAGTGTATTTTGCACATTCGTTGTCCTTGCAAAAGATGAGATTGAACTTATTAAATTGGAAAATGATGGTGGACAAGCCACCAAAGCTACAAAGAGCGCTATTATAATTCAAGCAATAAGTGACATATGCACTTTAAAAGCATCATCCACCCACTACCATAATTCATTTTCTGTTTGTAGCTTTGGTTACCATTTTCTCTTCGGTGGTGGGGGTCTTGCGTTGGTGGCGCAACTCATGGGTTTTGGGTGGTGCAACATTTCCATGTTCTTTGTCTCAGGGTTTTCAAAGTGTGGGTTGTGTTTTGTGGGCTTTTTCTTTTATGTGGGCTTTATGCCTTTACCCTGTCTTTCATAAGTTTAATAACTACAGTTGGCTCTATGCCTTTTGTATTGCATTTGGTTGAACTCATTTTTTGGGTATAACGTTTGTGTAATTGGCTTTGACCTTCTATTAAATGAAACTCGATTCTAACCATACAAAAAAACTTATTAAATTGGATAATTGTCCCGCCTGTTAGAGAAATTGTGTAACTTTATAAGACATGACTCAAAAATATTAGGACTCTTTAGTTTTAACCCATAAAAAACTTAACTAATTTGGAAGAAAGATAATTAATTTTGCTTAATTAATATAAAACCAAAGCCACCTAATTTTATCAAAAGGACATCCAACAACCCTAAAATTACTACATGTGCCATTGTGCTTAACTGTCAAATACAGTTTATTTAAGGGCTCTTTAGTTTTAACCCATAAAAAACTTAACTAATTTGGAAGAAAGATAATTAATTTTGCTTAATTAATATAAAACCAAAGCCACCTAATTTGACCAGAAACTGCATTGCAGTTTCTGGTTCCATAATTCAATTTCAGAGTGCTTTTTGCTAGGGTTTATGGGAATGTTATAACTGCTCATGAAGTTAAATGTGTTTTGATATTAGTTTCAGTACTGTTTTTGCCTTTTGATTTCTGGTTGTTTGTAGCAAATTTTGACCAGAAACTGCACATAATTCAATTTCATAACACGACGACTCGCCCTTTTCACATGCTATCAACTCCTTATTTACACAAAAATCACCACTATATTCATTGCTCCCGCATAAATCCTTCACTAAAATATCAACAGTCTTCTCATTTGATGTCAACAAAAATGTCCTCATCAAGTCCAAATCGCTATCCATTTCTAGAAAACAACTCGGATAACTGAGCACCGAATACCGTAATGTGAAACAACCCAACTGCAAACCCCTAAACCTCAGACACAAAGTCTTCAAAATATCAACCATGGATGACTCTGATGAAACTGAAAACATGATGGTTTCCGACTTATATGTGCACTTGGCAATGACACACACCTCCATTAGCCTTGAAAATGCAAACAAAACAACAAACAAAAACAGAAAACAATTAAAATCACTAAATAATGTACATGAGCAGTTGTAACATTCCAATAGAAATCCAAATATTAGTATGAAATCGAATTATGAAACAAGAAACTGCACTACAGTTTATAGTCAAAAACTGAAATAACAGAAACAACATTGCACTTTATGTGATAACATACCCTTAAATTTGAATAGAAACCAAAAGAAAACCATGTTCAAAGTACTAAAACTTAGATAAAAACACATTTAACTCCATGAGCAGTTGTAACATTGCCTTTATGAAACCAGAAACTGCAATGCAGTTTCTGCCAACACTCCAACAAACAGATGCAGTTTATAACAGAGGAGGCAAAACTAATGCTTTTCCAAGAGGAAAATTCAGAACATGGAACAATAGTTTTTCACCTAAAAAAATAGCTTAATTCCTACCAACTACATTGTTACAATTTGCAATCTCGTCAATCTCAAAAGTTCTATGAGACCAATATTAGAACGTTAGACTAATGAAAATGAAAAATGATCAAGAATTAAGGATGTATGTCCAAACCTTCCATTCAGGCAATCAAGCAGAGTTCAAAACTTATTTATAAATGTGAATTAAAGCCAAATCATTTCACCCCACACCAATGACAAGGCTGGCCAAACGAATTGTTAGATCCATATAGTCTTAATAAATCAATAGATACAAAAACTTCGCTTGAGAAGAATCTGATCTAGAAAATTGAAATAACGGATCTATTGTTAGATCCATATAGGTTGGCCTAACAGATCTACAAAATTGAAATAAGAATCTGATCTAGAAAACACATACCTCACCAGATGAAAAACAGAGCTTTGCGTGAAAAGAAGAAAGATGAGAGAGAGGGTGTCGTTGTTGATGGAGACTAATAAGGAAGAGGAGAGAGAGCGGGTGTTGTTGTCGTTGATTGAGCGAAGAAGAAAGAGGAGAAAGAGAGGGCGTCGTATCGTCAATGGAGAGAAGAGGGAGTCGTCATCGCTGGAGTGAATAAGGAAGAGGAGAGAGAGAGGTGCTGAAATCTGATTTTAAAACAAAAGGGTAAAATTGTATTTTTCTTTTATAATTTAGACAAACCCAACGAATCTGGGCCTCCTCTTTGGCCTAATCCAAAATAACAATTCTTTTTTAGGTATTAAAACCCAAACAAAAATGTCCAATGTCTCAAATAATAATTAATAAAGTTAATTATGTCTAATACCTAATTTTTCTAAAATATTAAGAGGAGTGTCCAATTGAAGATGAGGGATGGGAAATGTAAAGGAGTATAATATGTGGACCCATGAATTTATGAAAAGAAGTAAAACTAAATAAATAAATAAAAGCATGTTTCTTTTAAATAAAGAAGCATGCCCTTAACCCAAATTTTTTAATTGGTCCAATACATAGTTAGATGAGTAGGTGACCTGGTTATTATAAAAAAAAATGCTTCTTTTAGCATACAAGCGGGACCAAACTAGCCATGATGACCGATCCCAAAAGAAAAGATGTTCACATGGATAAAGATGTGCAATTAGGATCTCCCTTGCTCACTAAATAATGGCTTTACCACACATTAACTGTAGCAAAAAGTACAACTTTTTCTGTTCGCCAATTATCACTGCAATGCAACTGGTTATACTTAAATCAATTAACCATGGGGTGATTAGATGACAATTGGGGGGGTAATTCCTAGATGTCAAACTCTAGATGACACCATCAATTTTGGTGTGTATTCGATTGTTGGGTTAGAATTTTTTTGTTTTTGTAAAGATGAAACGAAGAATCTCTCAAATAAATTTCAGCGCCCCGTATATGTTTGGTGTTTGTTTCACTGTGAGACATTTTACCAACAACACTGCCCTAAATAAAAAAATCACTGCCCCAATTCTTAAGAAAACAAAATCAATAATTAAAAGGGCAAACAATTAAAATATAAGGAAGAAAATTAACTTCCTAGGGATTATCGACCTTGCTTACTCCTTGATGGGTATATCGCTTGTTTGTTTAACAAAATAATCGTCGCATGTAATGTTTTAATCACAATTAACTTTTTATATACTTGTCACATGATCAAATATTGTGCGACAATATCTTAACACAATTTGAAATTCATTTAAGATTCATTGGAATATTATGAAATATTAAAAGAATGCATTGGTTTATAAAAAATAAAAAGAAACTAAGAATGATTTCCTAATTTAGAAAAATGAGGGGGAAAAAAAAAGAAAAAAAAAAGGGAAACTTTTATACAAGGCAGCCTGCCTCCAAGACGGGTGACCACGTTTGTGAGCTTTTGCCGGTAGTTATGCGTTGATTTCGCTGTTGACTAATTCACCTGGTCAACGTCTAACGGAACAATCGACGAGAACATGGGCGGTGCGTGCAAGTGTCCGTGGATGTGACCGCACGTGAACAAACACGCCGACATGATCTCCAATCAGTTGGAAACGGAATTGCTGAGTTGGCATTTGCTCTTTTCGCACCGTCCCATGTATGATTACTACCACCCAACCCCACACACCCCCATCCTCCCACTTAAATAAAGTGCTTCAAGAGGGCATCCTACTTAGCATACAAATTATATTTTGTGTGACCAATTTGCCCCCCTACTCTTTATTATTTGACAACTATACAAGTGTGAGGGCATTTTGGAAATCAAAATTTGGTAGTGAAGTAGTGAACTTTACCCACCTAATTGGCATGTAGGTTTGTCTAGGTGACTTGAAATAGATGCATAAATCTAACCATGCGATGCACCATGTGGTGTGCTAAAATGGTGTATTGTGTATCAAGTTTTTTTTATTTTTTATTTTTATTTTATAGAGAAATTTTGTATCAAGTTTATTATTATTGATATGTGTTATAATTTGAGTCAACTCGGTACATCATAAACAACACATACATGCTATAACGATGTTTGTATTTTGAAATTTATTTTTTTCAAATACAAACAATAGTCTAAACTACAAATGGGAGAAGGGGTTTCTCGCACATGCACTATCAAAATATTATGAGGGTTCGAACCTGAGATCACTGGTCTATAAACTAAAACCATTTTTCATCGGGTTAGACCATGTTGGCTGAAAAATTATTCATATACCATGAAGTTGAAAATAACATTACATTCGAGAGTTTTGATGTGCTTTTGAAACAACCTATTCAAATACATCACACCACTCAATAATTAATGACAAAAAAAACTAATTATGTGAGCTCATTCTTTTTTTGTAAGTTCACTAACAAGAGTCGTAGATGACGCTTCTCAGTAATTTTCTAATAACTAAAATTAATTTTAAAATTTCAAAATGCCAACTAATGTGAGTGTCATTCTTTTATTTTTTTTTCAAACGTCGTTTTAAATCTTATGTACTCAGCAAATAAAATCACTCAAAATCTGATATATTAAGTACTATTTCAAATTTTAGAAAAAATAATTAATAACTCAATTATTATTAAGGAGCAGTTACATTTCGATGTACTATATGGGCATGTTTCCTGATATGTCCTTGGTCATAAACACAAAGGACGGGTGGGCCATTAGCCACTAATAGCAGGGGCATATCAGTCCTCGCAATAGCAAAGACCGAAAGTGAGCCAGCTGTTTCCACCATCAACGTGACTCGTCATGGGGTCCGTTGATCAGATATTCGTAGCCGACGGTCAGGATCTCGAGAGAGCGAATTTGAGGTTCATTTAAGCTGAATTTCATTTGGGAGAGCTTCCTTTTTTTAAACAAGAGGGCGGGTACCTCAGCCATTCTGTTAAGACAGAGGCAGACATCTCCAGAGAGAGAAACAGAGAGAGATTGTGTTCTATTTCCATTCAAAGGTACTCTTTTTTTCTTCTTCTTCAATTTTTTTTTTAAATTTAAATATTTGTATTTTATTTGATTTTTTTTATGCCATCTTGTCTGGTTATTGGGCATGATTTTTGAAAACATTGATGGGTTTTGCTTGATCATCTCAAAATTATCTACATTTATGATTTTTGAAAACATTGATGGGTTTTGCTTGATCATCTCAAAATTATGTTCTTGAGGCATTGGATTGATATTTCCTCTCAATTTTGATGTTTTAATGATGATGATCTGCATAACTTGCTTGTTGATTTGATTTCCCATTATTTTTAAACTAAGCCAGCATCTTTAGCATTTCTTATTCCTGGGTATCAAATTGGTGCATCCAATTGCACATACTAATAATCCACAGATGCATATGAATGTGATCCAAGGGATGAGCACTTGTTTGCTATAATTTGATGCAATGCTGGTTTGTTTCTGCAGCAGGCAATAGAAAATGGCAGAATCTGAAGATATTCAGCCTCTTGTTTGTGACAATGGTACTGGAATGGTGAAGGTAATGAGCCCATAACCATTCTCTTGGTGATCCCAAAATGGCTTTTCTTTTCAAAACCATAAAGGAATTTTTCTTTAAGGTTGATCATAGTATCAAAGTGATGAATATTATCTGATCTTGATGATGCAGGCAGGATTTGCTGGAGATGATGCTCCAAGGGCTGTATTTCCCAGCATTGTTGGTCGCCCTCGCCACACGGGTGTGATGGTTGGTATGGGGCAAAAGGATGCCTATGTAGGGGATGAGGCTCAATCAAAAAGAGGTATTTTGACCTTGAAATATCCGATTGAGCATGGTATTGTTAGCAATTGGGATGACATGGAGAAGATCTGGCATCACACATTCTACAACGAGCTTCGTGTTGCCCCAGAAGAGCATCCAGTTCTCCTGACAGAAGCACCCCTTAACCCCAAGGCCAATCGTGAAAAAATGACTCAAATCATGTTTGAGACATTCAACACTCCGGCAATGTACGTTGCAATCCAGGCTGTCCTTTCCCTATATGCTAGTGGACGCACAACTGGTAAGCCATTCAATTGAGTACTTGATTTGTTTTCTTTCTAATATGCATGGTATGTTATTATCATTATATGAAAAATAAAATAAAAATTTGAACCAAATAAATTTGCAATGGATCTCATAGGAGAATAAATACAGATGTAAAATAGACATTAATTTGTTTGCTAAGTTGAAAACACAGAGACAACTGTGTGCACCTCATTATTAAAACATGTTCTTATAATGGGGGAAAAGAATCAAATTCATGCTTTATAGGCAAATTCAAGTTGGTTTATCAAATTTACCATATAATTTCCATTTCCCTTTATCTATTGCATTCCTGAATTTCATTAAGTAAGCTCATAGGAAATCCTTATACCACCTATTGCATGATTGCATTCATGATATAGCGCAGGGGAACCAAATCTCTTTGTACCACCTACTGTGTTCATTATTTAAGCACAATGGTACCAGATGATATTTGCAAAAGTACTATGGAAGAATGTTTAAAAACCTTGAATAAATAAAATTAAAAATTGGTTTTTAAACTTTGATTTCTAATGTTTTGTGGTCATGTATGTTTTGCTGTTTAGGTATCGTTCTCGACTCAGGGGATGGTGTGAGCCACACAGTTCCAATTTATGAAGGGTATGCCCTCCCACATGCCATCCTTCGTTTGGACCTGGCAGGTCGTGATCTTACAGATGCCCTTATGAAAATCTTGACTGAACGTGGTTACTCTTTCACCACCACTGCTGAGCGCGAAATTGTGAGGGACATGAAGGAGAAATTAGCATATATTGCTCTTGACTATGAACAAGAGCTAGAGACTTCAAAGACCAGCTCATCTGTGGAAAAAAGTTATGAGCTACCTGATGGACAGGTGATCACCATCGGGGCTGAAAGATTCCGCTGCCCTGAAGTCCTCTTCCAGCCATCCATGATTGGAATGGAAGCTGCTGGTATCCATGAAACCACATACAACTCTATTATGAAGTGTGATGTTGATATTAGGAAGGATCTCTATGGCAATATTGTCCTTAGTGGAGGCTCCACTATGTTCCCTGGCATTGCTGATAGGATGAGCAAAGAGATTACAGCATTAGCTCCAAGTAGCATGAAAATTAAGGTCGTAGCACCACCGGAGAGGAAATATAGTGTCTGGATTGGAGGCTCCATTTTGGCATCCCTCAGCACCTTCCAACAGGTAATGTGTTGTGTGTGTCTGTATGTGTGCATCTGTTTTACTCACTCTACTGATGCATTTTAAACTTAGAGTAACATGACCCGAACTGAGTTTTCCGAAAGCAAAAAATGTTGGTATTTGTAAAGAACGTTGTACTTAATTGGAAATAGCTGAAACACCTCTTTTACTTGACAAAGTGCTAATTTGATGCTTCATTTAGGAGGTAAGTAATGTATTTGTCACTGAAAGCTACTTGTCTTTGAACGCAGATGTGGATTGCAAAGGCAGAGTATGATGAATCTGGTCCCTCAATTGTCCACAGGAAATGCTTCTAATCATGCAAAGCAAGAGGTGGACAGAGAATTTACACTTAACAGATTTTGTATTAAAGAAAGGCTTCTATTTAAGTGGTTGCGGAATTTCTTTTTCTATTCATTTTCCAATTTCATTCATGTCTATTTCTCTGTGTTTGTTATGTTGGGACATGAACATGGAGGCGAGCAAATTATGATTAAGATTCAATTTTTTCATTACTGCTTTGTTGTAGAGAAATTATGTATTGTTACTGATTTGGTTTGGTTGAAATCAGAAATCCCCTTCATTATTATTATTATTGGTTCTTAGATGAAGCTTCTTTTGGTTGGTTGAAGAGAACATATACCTTTCATTTGTGATGCTTTTTGCTATTCAGATATCATGTCATTATCTCTATATATTGTGACAAATTCTGAACCAGATACGTTCGAATCCCAAGAGGAAACTGAACAAACAAACAAAATCTGTACTTTCTATTTGGCTTTTGGACCCAACAAATTCTGTACAAAATGCTGTAGATGGAGTGCATAAGAAATTGGAATTTTCTTATCTGTAGTAATGATATGCTTGGGTCAAGTCTTTTGAGAAACGGTAATCCTAGGGTCATCAACTTGCTTGTATCACAATTTTTTGATACTTACTTATGTGGCACATAATGACAACTTGTGTAATTTGTCATGTCTCCGATGTTAACGTGGATTTAATAAATGTTGACATTGGTTGCCATATCATGTACCTCATTAGTTGGATCAAAATATTGAGATACAAACCGGCAATACCCTAAAATCACTTTTTCAACTCCAAAATAATCATCATACACTCCTCCATGGTGAAAAAAAAAAAAATTTGAAGAGGAAAGGAGTTCAAATGCTTATTATGAGGGGCTGATAATAATTCCTTTCTTAAATGACTTTGACCTAATTACATCAATGCTAGACATAAAAAGAATCCAATTTCTCACTCATTCGTTCCAGAGCATTTGGAATCTTTGTTGCTGTCTCTTTTTATGGCATGGCCAGAGACAAGATATTCTGACTTTGTGCCTAATAGAGAGAGATTTTTATGGGTGGCACCTTTAGCACCAACAAAACCAAGCTGGAAAATGTGCTTTTACATTTCCTAGATTTTAAGCAAACCTGACAGGTATGCTCAATGATAGCCTGATTGGAACATGCCAAAGTAAGTGGTGAAGATGTCTTGACTTGTAACCCATGCATTATTCTTTCTGACAAAGCAAACCGTTGGGTTTTACTATTGAGTTGGGGATGTAGTGATGAACTGCTACAAAAAACAAGGGACTGGAAAAGCAACAAGCCCAACAGATGAGCTTAATGGTATGTTACACAAATAGGTAAGGTGAGATAGATCTATAACATGGGATGTTTGTTCATCTCAAACGGCCACAAGCCATGATTCTGAAATAAGTTTCTTCAATACAATCAAAAATCGAAATCACACATTTAAAGATGATGTTTGGTATGGTATATCAAATTTCATCCCTAAGAACTGTACAGTCCTAGTGAAAATGAAAAACAACACAGTGAAAGATTTTCATAACAATGACTTGCCTCATAAAAGAAGATAAGCTTGATATTCTCCATTTCAGACTTACACCATTGATTTTCCAGACACTTGTCATATGGTAAAACTCATCGAAGATGACAAATTACTTCACTAGCTCCACATCCTTAAGAAAACTAACAGTAGCTAAAAGCTTAACAAGAAGATTTATTAAAACCAAACAAATTTCACAACTTTTGGGTGCATACAGACTCCAATTTATGAACCCCAAAAAATCTGAAGGCTCTCCCATAGCTTTGCCTAGGGTGCATAGTTTTATGGAAAGAAATCACTTTATATAAGAAACTTCAAAAAGGAGTAAAGTAAAGCTGGAAGAAACAACCCAATGTTAGAAAAATGTTGAAAGAAAATAAAACTTGCTGAACCTGGTCTCTTAAAACCAGACCCAGCAAACCAAGTTACTGGGTGTTACGGACTTCACATTTATATCAATCCTTGAAAATGTTAAAACTTGATGGCCCAACAGTGTCAATGAACCCTTTTACTGACAGCTCAGGTGCTGGCTGTTTTTTCTCCAGCAAATCATGATCTATAAAAATGACGACAATCGTAATATCATCGTGAAAGAACCGCCTAACTCCCTTTTCAACCTTCTTAAGGTCATCATATCTCATCTCCCGTTTCCTAGCTGCCTCGCTCAGAGCTGTTTTAAGAAGTCTTTTTGCAATTCCCTGGCATTTGTGAAAACAACAGAAAAAATAACTATTGATATCTATATGATAAAGGGAAAAATTGACAAAAGAGGCATTGAAATAAAAAACATACTGCTCGAGGATTATTATGTACAATCTCCACAGCTTCCTGATTTGTCATGTGCTCCCATAGTCCATCGGATGCAAATATTATAAACTTATCATTGGGTTGTAGAACTCTGGTACATACAGATGGTTCTGCTGTAAGCACAGGCCGACCGAGGGGTTCAGGAAGGTGGAACCTCGGAAATGTAGGATCAAGAGAAAATTCTGGCCTCTTTAAGTATGCATCACCGATAGATCTAGATACCTGAGAGGAAGCAAGGAAACACACAAAGGGAGAAATATAAATAATTAGTAATAGATTGTCAATGATCTTATCTCACTGGCAAATAAACTTCATAAAGTACACAACAGAGGAATTTGAATGTCCAACTTCCAGTGTGCATACCAGTTAATTAAGCAAGCACATAGCATTTGGAGAGGAATGAAGAAATATGACACAAAAAACCTAGTCCTGCAGAGTCTCAATATACATGACTAATGCAACAATAACCACTAATTGCACTTGGACTAGAGAAGGGGTAGGAGGAGCGTCATAGTATTAAATTATAACTGCTAATGCATGCATTTGTCTCCATACATTTCTTGAGAAGGCATATACATATATTACTGCAATCCTTAAGAATCCAACACAATTATGGTAAGGTAATTGCAAACATTTACAAAATTCGTAAGCCATAAATCACAAATGGACTCATTTTAGAAAGTGGGCATCCTTTCAAGGACGTTAAAATTAAAAACTAGAAATAAACAACCATGGCAGTTAAAAAGAGACAAAAAGTGAGTAAACCTGTATGATGCCTTTGATACGCCAAACTCCATGCTTCATAACTACAATATGTGAATCATTTGGATGCAAGGACCTGAGTTCTTGTCTAACCTCCTCCAAACTTGCATTGTGCTCCTTATTTAGCTGCTCACCAACAATCTTATTCGATCTACCTAAAGAACCAATTACTGCTCTTGAGTCTCCTAGATTAGCAACATACAACGTCCCTCTCCAGATAACACCAACCAGACAACAAGACCCAATTGCTGCCATTAATGGTTTTATTCCACAAGTCCTACGCACAAGAGTAAGGAACCCATCCTCAGTGGCAGAAAAGGCACTTCTAAGGATATCTTCAGATAGGGCTCCTTTTTCTCGAGCATGTCCTGTAAACACACTTAAATAAGTTACGATTTGTAAAATCCAAAAGTACTTCATGTATGGCACAATAGCAATTGGACGGTGAAGCCTAGAATGCAGATAATAAGCAGTGGTGCAACAAAGAGTATCAAACATGTCTATGTTTCAAGAGAGACCTTCAATGTTGTTGAAGTGTCTGGCGAGTAAATTCCTCAAGGGATGTTAACATGTACAAAAGAAAGGCCTGTATTCTTAAACTACCTTCCTCGTCCACTTCCACAATCACATATAGCTAAAAGCCTCTCTATTGGGATCTCAAAACAAAGGGTCTGACTCTGGAGTGGAAGAGAAAGACAATGCAATAAAGAAACACAAAGATCTCTATACATACACCAGAAAAGAAAGAAAATAAACTGCACTCAATAAACAAAAATCTTATCATTTTCTATAATTGAACATCCAAATCTACTCCAAGTACGCAGAAGAAAATAGATAAACAACATAACTCAACCTCCATCGAGTCCATTAATGGAACCAATTTTCTCATCAAACTTTTCTTTTTCAAGATAAATAAGTTAAATTTCTTCAAATAACAGCACCAAGACAACCCCAACTGGCAAAGGACGAGTCGGGGATGCACAGAAGGAAAAAAACCCAAAAAAGTAAAAACATAAAATTTAACCAGTAGAGAAAGCCAGACTCTGCTTCAAACACAATTCACATTTCAAATGACAAGATACAGGAACAACAACAAGAACAGAAGAAAACAAAACAACCCCTTTTTTTAAAAAAAAAAACACACACACACACACACACACACAAATTCACAAAATTACAAACAACTCCAACAATCCCAAGAAAAGCCAAAAAGAAAAAGAAAAGAAAAAATCCAAAAACCAGAAACCAAGAAGAGAGTGGCTCACTCATAAGATGAAGAAAGAGATGGTCAGAAATGAAGCGAGACGCGTCAGGTCCACCATGCCCATCATAAACACCAACAAAGGTGGCATCACGGCCAGTCTCAACTTGGCTCTGATCCTCAAGAACTTCATTGGCCTGGACCACAGCGAAGGAGAATTCACCATAGGAGTGCTTGTCAAGGCTTCTGCACCATAACAAAGGATCTTCAAGAGATGAGTCATCAAGATCATCCTTGCTCATACGGGCATATCTCCTCACTGGCTGCCAACACGTCCACGCTATCCTTGCCAGCCACGAAAACATCCCTCATTTCCCAAACCCAACACTGCTTTAACTCTGTAATACAACTACCCTTTTGCCAATATGTAGTGTTTTGTCTGGAAAAAAAAAGAGTAAAGGAGGATGGATTTGGTTCACTTGGTTTAATAAGGTTGCAAAATTTGGGAAAGATTGGAGCTTGGGATTGAAAAAGCCAAAAGGGGTTGTGATTTTGGGAACAAGGACTTGAAAGGCTTGGTGGGTTTGTGTCTCTTCTCTGTCTCAATTGTTTGTGTATTGAGAGAGGGAGAAGAGAGAGGTTTTGCAGAGCAACAACTACTGGGTGGAATGGAAGGGGAAAGTTGACGAAAGCGTGTGAGAGGCACTCTTTTTATTTTTAAAGTTTTGTTTTTCTTTTGTTTTTTCGAAATGGTGTTTTCAATTGACGAAAATGCCATTAGTACGACGACTAAATTACAGGTATGCCACTGAACCGAGATGATAACCGGCCGCGGATTTGGCACAACTCTGTATTCAAATTATTTTCTTTCCTTTTTTGTTAGAATTCAAATTATTTTCTTTTGTGGGGTCTCACCTTCACATTATTCATCTCACTATCATCCATTGTCTTTTTCTAAATTTCTCATTTTATTTTAATTTTAAAAAATATTTATAAAAAAAACAAATATGACTGAAGGCTACTAGCCATGATGGCCTCATTTTTGTAATTTTTGTAAATATCCATTTTAAAATTGAATAGTTTATTCATCAATGAGGAGGGTACAATTGAAGTCATCCTTCACATGAATAGTCAAAATGAAAATTTATTTTTAAGGGTTTCAAAAATTCAAATCTCCCCTTCTTCTTTAACCTTCTTTGTACCCAAAAAAAAAAAAGAGTTAAAAAAATATAAAGAAAATAATTATTCTTTTTTTTTTTTTTGTTACTAAAGTTAAAAATGAGGTGAGAAAAACTCACACATACGAATATCACGAGAACACACCAAAAATCTAGTATAACTCTACTAACACCACAGTGGTACACATTCATATTCTTTGGTTTTAATATTAAAATTCTGAATTTTTTTCCTTTTTGTCTTACAATATCATTAATGGGCAGAGCTATGGCCCTATGGGCCTCAAGTACTTTTTATAAATAAACAAATATAAAAAGAAAAAGAAAAAAAGTGAAGCTTTTCTTTAGCATATATACATAGGCTTTAGCTTCTTGCAATATCACCCATGTGCAAGCCGCAAATGACTATGAATTGATGCATAATATAAGCTATACAGCTTATCTTCTCCAATTATATACAACTAGAAAACTTAGTCACAATATTATTATTATTTTTTTCTTTCTTTTTTTCCTTTTTTCTTTATTAAATTTGAGAAGACTTTGTTGACAAAAATATATTCGATCAGATCCCAACACCTCAAAACACGTGTGAGTGATTGGGTAGGTGTAACCATGTAAGCTTATCAGAAACCAACTTTTGTCCTTTGGATGAATGGAGGAAATGCAGAGGCAGAGGCAGAGGTAGAGGAGGGTAGAGGGCATGTTGTTTTCCAAGAAAGAAAATAAATAAAGGGAAGATGGTAGGGCTAAACACATGAGGCATGTGAAAGTGGGATCTTTTTTTTTTTTTTTTTTTGGGTGTTAAAATCTAAGCTAAGCTAATCCATACAGAGGCATTCATGGGATGGTGCAGTTGCAATTAAAGATGTTGTTGCCACAGATGGGATCACATTTGACCCCATAAATCCCATCAGTTGGTTTTGTGTTATTGTGGTCAATGTCACATTTACAAGTGCTGCTCTTTTATTTGGCCAACAAAATGGGTGGGTTGGAAAGCTCCACCCTAAAGTAAACTCTCTATGAAATCTAATGTGCCATGGATAGGATAAGAGCTTGGGAATTTAGGGTAGTCTCCAAAATCTTGAGAAATAATGTTCTTTTGTTAGATTTATGTTGAGAGATTATCGGATTCTTGTAAAAGTTTATTTGATCGATAGTTTAAATTAACAATTTAACAATTAAAACAGCTTATGTTGTCGATCAATCTGTTAAAATCTTGAGAAATGATGTTCTTTTATTAGATTTATGTTAAGAGATTATTGGATTCTTGCAAAAGTCGATCAGATTGATAGTTCAAACTAATAGTCTAACAATTGAAGCATCTTATGTTGATCAAACAATCTGTCAAGATAATATTGAATATTTTTTGAGATTTTTTGAGTTAAAGAACTAATATGGTACTTAATTTATTCATTGTGAAAAAAGAAACATATTAAAGATTCATGAGAAATATAAATTGGATGCAAGATTTACACAAGGCTGACTGAGACCATCCAACTAGAAATTTCTGGAATTTAAGAGACTGTCTGTGAGCTAGGCAATGTCACTTATCAAACGCTTGTGCCTATTGTAATGCTTCTCCATGAAAACCTTTGAAGCCCCTTCTATGGTCCTTCTCCATGTCTGCACAATAGATGACAACAGAAGAAAAAGGGTTGGGGGGTGAGATGTTAGAATCAGTGACATCAATATAAGTTGACTTTTGTTTCCCACTTGTAATATAATATAAACATTTACAAGTCCTTTATCAAAGAAGAAGACATCTTTTTCTGTTTCTTCTCGTATCTCTTCTTTCTTAATTATTTTTCCCTGCCCCTCGGTAATAAAAATGGAGATGGGCATAGGTTAGCCTGCAAATTGGACCAAGCTAGTGACAGCTTTACCAGCAGAAAAATGCTGCAACAAAGAGTTGCTGCAGTTAGAAGAATGAGAGGGGCAGAATTTGGTGAGTACACTAAGCTAGCCTATGGATGGGAACAGGCTAACAGATGATAGGGTTGAGGGGCTGAGCCTATATATTTCTCTTCTTTTTTTATTATATAGAAGCGATTGTAAAGAAAGGAGGAAACTAAACCTAGAACCTCGGATATAAGGGTAAATGTACTTGTGCTACAAGCTATTTGCACGGTTTTCTTATAATTGGTGTCAGTTTTTTACCAAGTGCTAGAACTGCTTGAGCACCCAATTAAACAGATAATTATGGGTACAAATACATTGGTAGCCACAAAGTTGTTGATCAATATGGTTCCAATTTGCCTTAATTTCCTGAGAGGTTAACTTTTGTTGTAATAAAGCACCTAGCAGGAAGGAACCCTTCTGCAAATCATGTAGCAAGGCTTTGGAATGTAACACCATAATATCGCAGGCCACACACAAAGTTAAGACATGATAGCTAACATTATGTGGTTTAAGTGGAAAGGCTAACTAATAAGAGAGTCAAATGGAAACTGAGTCTGAAGCCGATTGTGTAGAAAAAATTGGTAAAACTAGTTTCTCAGCGAAGCTATTATTGGAGAAGAACTTCCATGCAACAATGTGCCATTGTGATGGTATTCCAATCCAATCACGCATGGTCACCTTAGAAAGTTGATTTGGCTTGGGATGTTGCCACATTGACATTCCTTGTGGTGTACCGTGTAAGTAAGTTTTCTTTTATTGGCTTTGGGAGAGGGTCAATTAACAATGGCTGTGAGGGATTTTGTTATTCAAAGAAAGTAAGAACAACAATCACTTACTTTTGTAACCCCAATCACGAAATTCCCATTGATTGCTACACTAAACTTCAAGCCTAGAGGTTTTTTCTTATCAGGGTAATAATTACATTTACATTTACTGATTTAAACACAGTTTAACACACCCATTTAAATTAGTTGGATTTTATTTTTCACCTTAGTTCATTGGCAAATTGGCACCTAAAACAGATAATTAACTGGAAGATTTTATCAAAACATGGGATGTAATAAAATAAAAATCCAACCTTGTGAATGGCACCAAAGAAAGACTTGTTCCTGATATCCCTGGCCCTGAGTTGTGATGCCCTGCCATGAACCCCAAGTTGCCTAAGCAATGCCTTGTTCTTAGTCCCAGCAGCAGGAAGCAGAGACCTTCTCTCCACTAAGCTGTTCTTGCCATTTGATGGGCTCTCACATTGCTCCCCTTCACCACTTGCCCGATTTCTCACTTTCCGGCGTTTCGACACCCGAATCACTTGTTTCTTTTCTGGGGCCTCCTCAGCCTCATCCCCTGAATCAGCAAACTTTCTTAGCAGCTCATCGGAGGACTTCTTGTTTACATGTTGAACACTAGCTGAGGTAGCAGCAGGAGCTGGAGTTGGAGTTGGAGTTGGAGTAGGAAGAGGGTCCATTGTAAATTTGTGATTTAAGAATATGACACAGAGAGAGAGAGAGAGAGAGAATGTAAATTGCAATGTGGATGGATTTTATGTGTATGTTGTTGGGTTGGTGAATTTAGAGCTTAATGTATGTGTGGGGAATGGACCGTTGGGGTTAGTGAATGATTTGAATAACAAGGACTTGGAAAATATAGCCGTTAGGGTGAGAATAATAGACAAAACTGTCTGGCGCAAGGCAATGCAATGTATTATTGGGCATGTGATTTTGTGGACATTATTTAGTTAGCGTACCAAAATTCCAATTTGCCATTTTACATGCGCGCCCCCCCACGTTCACACTGACAAGTTCTGCAGATGATGATGGCGTCAAAGTTGGATCTGGTTCGGGTTTTGGACCTAACAACGGTAATATATGGGTTTGGGTTTGGATACATTTGGGCCGGAAGGCCCACAACGGTTAAAGGGCAGGCTTCAAAATTCTAAATGCACCCAAAAAACTTGATCAGTCATGCTCTTGTTTACGGTCGGTTGGTTTATGGTTTCATGAAAAATTGTCGGTAACCATCGATTCTACCTCTAGTTAGCACACCCAACCCTGGGGCATAATCAGATTTTTTTGTTTTTGTTTTTTTTTTTTTGAGTGTTGGATGCTCTGATTAATTCTTGGAAGCCATAAAAAATTGTATCAGTTGATAAAATCTACTAAAGTTCGAAACTTCATTAACATCTTCAATCACCAGAATGCCTACTTGAAAATAAATACAACCAAAATTACACCAAGAGCCAATCCTCTGTAAGCAAATGTTTAAAATTAAAAATAAAACTAAGTGGCAGGTTTTTGCTCCACAGATTCATCCCATTGGGCTTTCTCTTCAAGGGATCTCCACAACTGCTGCTAGAGGATGTATTGATAGCCACAAACTACTGTAAATCCTTTATAACATTTTGGAAGCCTGAAATTACAAATTTCCAATTTTAGTTGAGAAAATTTCAGTAAGAAGCTGCTGAATGTTGGCTTCCAGACATGCATTTTCATATATTTATGTAAGATAAATCAATGTCAACTTGTCAAATGAAGCAAAATAATAGGCACTTCCATGAAAGGAACAAACAATAGCATTGGGAGCTGATGCAAGTTAGATCCCTCTGCCCCTCTTAAATTTTTGACATGTAACAATGACTGACTAGTTATTGGTTGAAACTCAGTAAGTGATTCTGATTTTTATTCACGTAGGACTACTTAAAAATCCATTGAACCGAGTTTAAGTCATCAATGCTCCTATAAGATTACTTCTAAATATTTTCTCATTGATAATCATATGTGATATTTTCAACTGAAACATCACAAATAACATGTGTATTTCAAAAGATGAAGCATGCCACAGAGCATTATAATGATGTGTTCTTTCAGAATTTGTATTGACTGGAGGCAGCAGATTACGAAGAATTCAGAGCTCTAATTGATAAACCTCATACCGTGCTGTTATGAGCTGAAGTGAGTCCCAAAACTGAGCGTATGGCATTCAAGAGTTCCCAAGTTTAGCTGCAAAATTGGGAAACAGAACATTTAAGGGATCAAGGTGTCATTATAGACAAGACACGATAAATATGTCTAACATCAATATTGACACCAGAACTTATTCCTCAAGAACTTCCAGCATGCCTCGAATATACAACAACTTACCACAACAGCAACTCCTGTCTCACAGAATTTAGGAATGCAAATGAGTCTCACCATCTGCCCTTCTGATCCTGCAATCGGAAATTTGTATACTACTCAACTGATAGAAAAAATAATTAATTAAATTTTTTGAGATGAAAAGTATTATTATATAATATGATTACTAGAGTTACAGTTGACCCAAAAAAAAAAAACTAGAGTTACAAGATATACCCTTTACTAAGCGGCTATCATATTTATCCTGATTACCAATAAAGTAAACATGAGGGCAACTCTCAATCAGGAAAGGATCCCTGTCTGTGAAAGGATAACACCCTGAAAGATAACAAGAGTATTAATTTTAATCTCAAATTGGAGAGGAACTCAGCCTAGCTGAAAATATCCAAACCAAAAAACCACTTTAACAAGACAAATTGACTTGGATGACCAACAAAACTACACAAGCAGAAGGTAAAATTTCATACCAAGAGTATTAGGTGCTGTTGGTGCCAGATGCCTCCACCTCAATGTCCTTTCAACAAATTCAAGTTTATCCTTTGCTTCTGAATACTTTTCAAGATCATCAATATTTTGACCCGATGTTCCGAGAAATCTGAAAACCACGTTACCAGTATGTCAAAATAAGTACATAATAAATAATACCAAAACAAAATTGTTGATCAACAATGCCAAAAGTCAAATTAGATTTACAATTTTACCTGATATCATCAAGATCAAAGCAATGGGGATTAGTACATGATCTAAACGTGTTATAAGCTGATGACCCAGGGAAAAGGCATCGGTTCAAAGGCTGAAAGGAAAGGAATATTAGCTACAAACAAACCTTCTGCGGCAAGGAAAAATTGCTGCATATAGACTTTCAAGGACATAGATCAAACCTGCTGCGGCAAGGCAAAATTAGCAGGGTCATCAAGACCTGGCATGATATCCAAAGGCAAACCTGCAGCAATCTAGCATGAGTAGAATAAATTAAGCAGTCTGATTCATGATAGGAACATAGGCGCGGTATTGACTAATCAAACTGATAAAAAGAACCTGAGTCAACAAAATATCCAGCTCCTTAGTTGGCTCAGACAGCCTTGATTGATCCTTTGACGCTAAATTCTACAAACAATGAACAAAATGACTATTAGAAAGAAAACTACTACATTTTGCTTGGAAATTTAAGAAACTAAACTACAACATTTCTAAGCTTCCCATTTTATTATTTCAACAAAGATTAAAAGAAAAAAAATCAAAACTATATTTAATCACATTGCCGCCTCTGCACCCACAATTTATGAGTAATCATTAAACAATTATATTCTGCCTTATTATCAGGGACGTATAAATGTGTTACCTGTCCATTAAGAAGTCCACGAGGAACTTCAATAGAATTTCCAGCAATAACAACATGAACTATTTGTGCTGCAATACCTTGCTCCTGTTCAACGTTGTACAAAGTTAGTATGTTAAGACAGTTTAAAACATAATGAACAGCACTTGATCTTGAAGGAAATGATGGCATGAACCTTCTCATCTCCTAAATGTCCTGTAATATGATCAACAAGAAGCTGAAATTGAAGAGGGTTTGAAGAGCTGCTTCCAACACGAAGTCCAGACACAAAGACAACATACTTGTCTTCTCCTGCATGCAGACAAATTAAAATTAATGAAAAAAGAAAATTGAGGTAAAGGTACTAGTGAAAGATGCTAGAACATAAATACCAGAGGAAATGAGAAACTAAATACAAGACAATTACTAAAACTTAAAAACCAAAGTAAATGAGGATCGAACAACAAATAGCAATTTCTGTTTTTCTTTTAGTTTCTTGATGAGCACAACATTGTAATTTTATAGAAACTGAGAAAACCTCAAGAAAGTTCAAAGGGGACTAAAAGCAAAGACTTTCCACTTTATACTCAAAGGTTTCAAGTTACATTTCCTGTGAATTTAGCTCCTCTCTAGACATATTATCATACAGCCAATGTTGTCTAACATATTTCTGCATAAATTCAAGCTTTTGCTGTTTAGCTTCTCTCTAATCGTCTCTCACCAATATAAGATGAAGGTTTAAAGAAACAAGTGGCCAAACACAAACTTTACAGAAAAGAAGAAAAATTGCAAAATAAAAGAGAGCCAGGTAAATCAGATTATACTTGATTTAAGTGGCAGCTCTATCTGGGGTGGCAAGCCAGCTTCAAGAACATCCAGGACTAAGAAGTCACCAGCATCAGTCTCCTTTCCATGCAAACCAACAATACTCCCTGTCACCATGTTATTGTAGAATAAGCATGCTTCAATATTGATTTCATATTAAATGTTAAAAAATTTGGACTCTTCCGTATCAAAATGAACAATTCAAATGTCATAATTTTGCAATCAAAGGAAAGCAAGTAAAATGGGCCCAACAGATTAAGCTTCATGTAGACTGAATCAAGACAAAGCAGATTAGAGTTTCCGAATAGCATATGGGACTAAAAGCCACAAGCACTTTATTGCCTCACAGAAGCCCAAAAGACCCCAAAATCCCACCAAAAGAAGAAAAAAGAAAAAAGAAAAAATATATATATATAGCATTTTTCTTTCTTTACTGTAGCACTTTGTTTGACACAGACCTGTTACATATACAGAAGGTGAAAGCATCCCAGCAAGCTTTACTCTTCCACTTTCATCTTCCAAAACCAGATGGTCATCCGGGTGCACAAAATTATGAGGCTTGACAAGTGGTGTTGTAGATCTCTGTAAAAATTGCAATATTGTCAGAAGAATTAAAAAAAACACTCCATAACTTAATGACCAACACTGCACATGTACACTACCGTCTTAGAGTACTCATCAAGAATACAAGGTTTGAGTTTCATGTGCTTGTACAGGGTTCCAACAACAATGCATTCCTTGTCCTTTTCCAATCCCAAAACTGTGCAAACTACAACACCATACAGAACGCCTATTATATCGGATTACCATTTTACCAGAAACCCAAATCACTGCTACTTCAAACATTAACACAAATGTTTCACCAAAACAAAGAGCATTAATATAAACATAAATGAAAACCAAAATCTTAACAAGTAGCCAAAAAGATACTGCCTTGATTCTAACCCAAAGGCATGTACTAAAAGTTGACCCTCATATAAATCAATAACCAAAATACTAAAGGGGAGCTGTCATTGGCACTCTAAAATAGTCAATCTGCAGTTCCCCCTTAAAATTGAACTTTTTAAATCTCATTTTTATAGGGTGGAGTAGAGGATGACTGTTTTGGAGTGTCAATAACAGCTCCCTAAAAGTTCTAACTTTCCGCACATCCCACCCCTAATTTTAACACTGAGAAATTTTGGATTGCAGATTATCATAAATAAAAAAAATGAAAGATAAAGAGAACAATAAGATAATCAGAGTAAAACCAGAAATTTTAACGAATTATGGAAAGCCAATTTTCTTCTACAGGTAGCCAATTGAAAGACAAACCTAAAAGCCATCAACTAGAACCCACATTTCCTTTCCTTTTCTTTTATTTTTTCATTTTCCGGATACTAACAGTGCAGAACAACATGTAACAGGAAAACCGAAAACTAAAATTGAACAAATGCTGAAACAATTACAACAATTGAGAACCTGGTAAATGGGGTTTCCAATTAGGGACAAGGGAATAGAGGAGGGTCCTCATCATATGGAGACGTGCAAAGTATATTTGGCTGTACTGCTGACCCCTGTACATCTCTTTCTGAATCTCAAACCTCTCGTCCTAAAATAAACAGAAATAATAAATAAATAAATAACTAAACAAAAAAATTTTGAAAAAAGAAATAGTAAAACAGGACAATTGCTCTAAAACTGTCAGTTGTGGCTGTTAATTGAATAATGGTTGCTGAGAAATCCTAGAACAATATATAAATGTCCGGATTGAGCACAAAATTTCTACTTTCCGTTCTTTTCTCGTTTGTTTCTCGGCAACCAAACAAGGCGATGCGAGAAGAAGTGAGTTGAAGTAAATCTTCAAGGAGAGAGAGAGAGAGAGAGAGAGAGAGTACGGACCAGCAAGTTATAGGTGGAATGCTTTCTCTGGAGGTTCTTCTCCGAATCGATTTCCATGGCTTCCATGGCGGGAAAAAAAACAAGAGAGAAGCAGAGAATTTTTCACTACTCGCTAGGCTTTGGCTCAGCCACTCAGTAGGGCATTTTATATGCCCAAAGAACAAAGTTGTCTCGATAAATTTGCAAAATGTCGCATGAAAATCACAAGGGGATGTAGCTCACATGGTAGAGCGCTCGCTTTGCATGCGAGAGATACGGGGTTCGATACCCCGCATCTCCACTTACCTTATTTTTCAATCAAATATTTTGTTAATTTACAAATTCTGCTGCCAATATTTGAGAGGAGAGAGGTTCTCCTATATTTGCTTCTTTTTTGTCATTTTAAACCACCAATATATATAGGGTTAATGGTTTTATTAGTTTCTGAAATTTGACTCGATTTGCATTTAAGTACCTCAATTTTCAAAATGGTTCTCGTGGTCCTTTAACTTTAGTTTAGTTTGGACAAATGACCCTATCGTCAATTTTGTTAACTTTTCTGTGAAGGGCATGGGCAAAATAGTATTTTTGTATCAAAATTGCCTCTGCATTTAACAGAAAAAGTTAACAAAATTGACGGTAGGACCATTTGTCCAAACTAAACTAAAGTTAAAGGACCACGAGAACCATTTTGGAAATTGAGGTACTCAAATGCAAATTAGGTCTAAATTCAGGGACTAATAAAACAGTTAACCCTATATATATTTTATAATTTTAATTGTAACCCAAATAAAAAATAAAAAATTAAGTTCATGACAAGTTAAAATAAGGGTTAGCTTAAGTGGCCACTTCTTCTTTTCTTCGCTAAAGTTAGGAAGGAAGATATGAGGTTTTTTCACATACACATCTAAAAGTGTCACGGGGGTTCAAACCTGAGACCACTAGTTTGCAAATCAAGATCCTTTTTTATTGGACTAGACCCCGTTAACAAGTAGCCATTTTAAAAGACTAGCTAAAATAACTTTGGTTTTTAGGAAGGAAAAGCCAAACGAAAGAAGGAAAATCCATTAAATCTAATGACCCATATTACACAAGTTAACAATCTTACCACAATATGAGGCTATGTATTTTTGTTAGTATAGTTTATCTCCAAGAGTCATTACTAATGATCAAATGAGAGTAAAGGCTTAATATGAGTAATGCTATTTAGACACACAATATTGACCACCTTAGCTGACCACCTTATGTGGCAGCTGAGGTGTCTTGCCATGTCAATTAATGAATATTGCCATGTGTATTCTATTTTTTCTTTTTCTTTTTTCAATAATCCTTAAAAAACAAAAACATTAAAAATTAAAAATCAAATTAAAAAACCCTAACGTCCTTGGCAACTGGCCTCACGCCGTTCTCAATTCTTCCTCGCGTCTCCACAGCACTCCCTTCCTCCATTGTTGCTGCACTCTGATAAGAGAATCACTAGAACGTGGCTGAGAGTTGGAGTCCCCTTAATTACCATATTCTCTACTCTACTTCTCTCATTCTACTTCTCATTCTCTACTCTGCTTTTCTCAATAAGAATGAAATTTGCAGTCCTAGGCAATTGGGTGGGTTGAGGAATGGAGAGGTTCACTGGTCTATTCTTCTCCAAAAGCCTGTCTGACAGAGAGGTTGAAGATTGAGGTACATACCCAATGTTTAGTGTAATTTTGTTGTAAAAATTGTTGTATAGGTTCTTAACTTTGTGCGCCCTGCTGTTATTAATAACAGATGCCTATAATGCTTTGAACAATCAGCCTTATAGACGCCAAAAGGACAAGGAATTTACAGGTACCTTACGAACAAGGAATTTTAGCTACCTCAAGTTTTTTGTCTTAAAAATTGTCATCTACAGTAAAATTCATGTTTGCTTGTCTTCTTTATTTTCCTTTTTCCTGTTGAAGAAACATGCATGGAATGAACAAGTATTTATACTTTGTGAATGAATGAGGTTTTGCTATTCTTAGTCTGTATTTTATTTTCTGGTTATTATTTAGATACCATAAAGAAGACACTACGATCTGATGAAATTTTGAGTCACTGAGTTTAGGTACTATTGCAAATTACTGTTGCTGAACAATCACTTACTAGGTATGTTTGCTGAATGTGTATTATTGCAATTTGTTGGGGTCTAGCTAGCGTGTAGTTCACGGGTACTGGTTACTATAATGTCAACTGAATGTGTATTATTGCATATGTATTACAGGAATTTTATATTAATATTTGGAATCTTCAAGAAGCCGTTCAAATTTGGAGATGAGTGAAGAAAATGATGAGGTTGAGATTGGTGAGACTGGACTGGAAAAAACAATGAGCTCGGAAGAAACAACACAAGAACCTAAGGTAAATATGATTTTTAACACAGTTGATGAGGTGCTTGATTTTTATAAAAAATATGCAAATCGAGTAGGTTTCCCAATGAAGAAGAGATCATCGAAGAAAGGAGATTGTGGGGAGTTGAAATATGTGACTTTATCATGTTCTCGATCAGGGATCCCGCAAAGTACTGCAAGCAATGTCTTGAAGCCATATCCAAGCATAAAATGCAATTGCAAGGCTCAACTTAGGGCAGGTATATGCTTGGATGGAAGGTGGAAAGTGAACTCGGTCAAACTTGATCATAATCACGGATTAAATCCAAACAATGCTCGATATTTTAGAATGAATCGTGCAATAAGTTCGTATATGAAAAGGAAGATTGAAGTGAATGATAGAGCTGGAATAAGAGTAAATAAGAATTATAATTCAATGGTAGTTGAAGCCGGAGAGCATGAGAATATGTCATTCATGGAAAAGGATTGTAGAAATTACATTAACAAAGTTAGAAGATTACAACTTGGGGAAGGAGATGCAACTGCAATTCAAAAGTATTTCTTGAAGATGCAAGCTCAAAATGCAAATTTCTTTTATGCAATTGATCTAGATGAAAGTGGTCGGTTACGAAATGTGTTTTGGGCAGATTCTAGGAGTAGGGCAGCATATGAGGAATTTGGTGATGCCATTACATTTGACACGACATACTTGACAAATAAGTATGACATGCCATTTGCTCCATTTGTAGGTGTTAATCATCACGGGCATTCAATTTTGCTTGGATGTGGACTGATTTCAAGTGAAGATACTGATACATTTGTTTGGCTATTTAAAGTGTGGCTGGCATGCATGTCTGGGCTTGCTCCATGTGGGATAATTACTTATCAAGACAGGGCCATGAAAAATGCTATTGAGATTGTCTTTCCTAACACTAGGCATCGTTGGTGCTTATGGCATATAATGAAGAAGCTTCATGAAAAGCTTAAGAGTTATAAACACTATGAATCTATTAAATTTGCCTTGGAGAACATTGTGTATGATTCATTGACCAATATTGAGTTTGAAGATCGTTGGAAAGAGATGATTGAGAAGTATGAGTTACAGAGTAATGATTGGTTACGAGGCCTATATGATGAAAGACGTCGTTGGGTGCCAAGCTTTGTGAAAGGAAGTTTTTGGGCGGGCATGTCTACCACACAACGAAGTGAGAGTATGAATGCATTTTTTGATGACCATGTAAATTCTAAGACTACCTTGAAGCAATTTGTGGAACAATATGAAAATGCATTGATGACTAAGGTAGAAAAAGAGAACCAAGCAGATTATAAGTCTTCCTCTGCAGATATCCAATGTAGCACCCATTACTTTATGGAGAAACAAGCTCAAGGTGTTTACACTATTGCAAAATTCAAGGAGTTCCAAAATGAATTAACAGGTAAAATGTATTGTGAGGTAGTTGATACCAAGGAAGATGGTGTGTTTTTAAAGTATCAGATATCTGAAGATATGATAATTGCGGGGAAAAAAAAGAGTGTAAACTTTACAGTTATATTCCATGAATTTGACAGCGAAGTTAAGTGCAATTGTTCCAAGTTTGAGTTTAGGGGAATACTATGCAGACATGCCATTTATGTCTTGATTAAGCATAAGATGGATTTAATTCCAGATAAATACATCTTGCGAAGATGGAGGAAAGATGTGACAAGACGTCACACAAAGATTAAAATTAGCTATAATGAGTCAAATGCCACACTTGAAGCACATCAGTGTGATAAGATGCAGAAGACCTTTGATGAGATTAAGGAGTTGGCAGCTGATTCTGAAGAAAAGTGTGTGATTGTGATGGCTTGGATGCAGAAACTAAAGGAGCAATTGTCTAACCATGACAACGTTTGTGGGAGTACTCAACCAATTCCCAAGTCACCAACTGGTAGGAGCTTTGACAATTGTGTTAATGAAATTTCAAATTCGAAGAAGATACTTACCCTGTTAGCAGTCAGAAGCAAAGGTTGACCACCATTTAAAAGGAAGCAATCTAAAATGGAACAAATTGTGAGAAAGAGAAAAGAAGGAGAAAAGAAGAGCACATCTCAAGAAAAAAATACTAATAAAAGAAAAGGAATGAAGGTATGCAAATAAAATAGCTATTACTTATTTTGTTATGTTAAGTGAGTAAAATATTCATGCTGTACATGGTTGTATTTGTATATTTTTCAGGAGTTCCAGATGGTAGAAAGTGATGTTCCACCCACTGACAAAATTAGTTGTGATATAGTTGGAACACAAGAGAGTATTCTTTTTACTGTAAGAATATTTAGTTGTGATTCCCATTCTTTATCTTGGCCTTGATACATATGTATTTTTAAAATGAGATACTTGGTTTTTTTGTACTTCAGGATTCTCAAAATGCACAGGATGGTCATGGTGGTATGGATGATGATTAATACCCCTACATTTCCCATTCAAAATGTGAGTTGTGAAAAGATTCATCTGATGTTGTTCTATTACTTTTTTATTTAATTGTTTGATTTTTAAATTAGTGATGTATTTGAAATTATTTGGTTACTGGATTTGTTTATGGGGTTTGCTCAAACAGATTGTCCACATCACTTGAATGGAGAGTATATGATAGAAAGCACACGAACACATGAAATAAGGAAGTGCTCAAGTCCCATTTTGGTGTCCAGAAGTAATGGAGTTGATCTTGTACTCAACCACAAAATTAGTTTTTTTTTTTCTTTTTCCTTTTCATTCATATATATCACTATTGTAGCAATTTAATCTACATGATACTGTTAATCATGTCCATTCGTGGATTGGAAATATCATTATTAATTTCTATAGTTATTCTTCCAATATCAATGTTGTCTAATTACTTCCAGCATTTCTATTAAGAGTTACTTGGGCCTCCCTGCATTGTTGCCTAAGAGTAGGATGGTTATCATCCAGTCAGAAAGAACCACATTCAAAGAAACGCCAATACTGATCCAAAGAACCAAAACATATAATTCAATGAATTTCCTTACAAAAATATATGAGTATAGCCACTTATTCATCAGTGAGCATTTACAATCAAGACAGAGAAACCTATCTGCAATTGTAGGAAAAAAAACAAAAAAACAAAACTTGGGGTTGCAGAATTTGGACTTGTAAAATCACTCAATTTCCTTGTCATTGTAGACCAAGCTATGCAACGTTCAGATTACAGAATGTAAATATACTGCTTCAGAATCCAGTGTCACCTGAGCGACCCCTTGTGTGTAAATATACTGCTACAGAATCCAGTGTCACCTGGATTGAAGTAGAACTTTTCCTGGTAGCCTGCAGCAGAAAAATAGTGGCTTTTATCATAATCAAAAGATGAGATCAAATAAGAGGAACATTATGCAACTTGAAAGAAACTAACTGAGTTGTAATGGGCATTATTTGCCTCTTCAAAGAAACTAACTGGTATTACCACACCCAAAAAAGTACATAAGTATTACTGCCAAAAAAATACATAAGTTTTTGCATCCTACAGACCAAGCAATAAAATACATAAGTATTACTGCCAAAAAAGTGTTCCCAAGTCAATTAAGAACCTAATTTTTTTTTCCTCCAGTTTTCTTTCTAAAGGTTCTCCTGGTATGTTAGTAGCACGATGTAGAAACCAAGATGAGGACAGCTAGGAAGATCAAACCAAAATTGAAAAGCTATTGCCCAATGCTTTCACCTAAGAATTGTTGGATGATCATTGTAAGGCTTTGCTCGCTGAAAGAAGTCCTCCCTTTGTGCCTGACAGAAATAATGTCCCTCAAAAAGTTCCTGCAACAATCCAGCACCAATAAAAAGAAAAGACTACATATAAACTATCACAATTTGCATTTAATCACAAGTGTTATGATCTTTATAATTCAAATATTATCACATTCAGTGACATTATAGCCACCCAGTACCCACAAACTACATGCTAGCAAGACCCAACTAATTACACTAATCAGTTTTTACAACAAATTGCAGATTCAAGAAACAAAAACTAAGAACATGTACAACAATTTTTACAACAAAATTACTCTAAAAATTGGGTATGTACCTCAATCTTCAACCTCTCTGTCAGATAGGCTTTTGGAGAAGAATAGACAAGTGAACCTCTCCATTCTTCAACCACCCAATCGCCCAGGACTGCAAATTTCATTCTTTTTGAGAAAACTCTTAACTCTCACCAACAACAGTGGAGGATGGGGATGGATAAATTTAGTGGAGGAAGGGAGGCAATGAGAGAAGCAAAGTAGAGAATACGGGGGGACTCCAACTCTCAGCCACGTTCTAGTGATTCTCTTATCAGAGTGCAGCAACAATGGAGGAAGGGAGTGCTGTGGAGACGCGAGGAAGAATTGAGAACGGCGTGAGGCCAGTTGCCAGGGACGTTAGGGTTTTTTAATTTGATTTTTAATTTTTAATGTTTTTGTTTTTTTAAGGATTATTGAAAAAAGAAAAAGAAAAAATAGAATACACATGGCAATATTCATTAATTGACATGGCAAGACACCTCAGCTGCCACATAAGGTGGTCAGCTAAGGTGGTCAATATTGTGTGTCTAAATAGCATTACTCTTCTAGATAACATGTGGATGTTGTTGATAATCCCCCCTGCAACCCTAAAAGCCTCAGTGCCAGAGACAATGTCGTTAATGGCATTCTTCGCATCTAACTCAACTACTAATGAATTGTAACCGTCCTCCCATGGAAACTGAAGGCCTTCCCGAATTGCTAAGAGTTCAATAATCTTTGCAGAGAAACATCCAGTGATAGGGACTGAAATAGCACTCATAAGATCTCCATGCACATTTCTTACAACTGCCCCCAATTCACGCTTCCAAACGGAAGTACTACAAGCACCATCCACATTCAATTTCAACTTACCAGGAGGGGGAGGACACCAATGAGTAGAGGAGGGAGAATGAGTATGCACAGGTGCAGTGTTAGCGGAGATAAATTTAACTGAAAGACAATGGGCAGTAGCTTACAAGTCATCAGGGTGACGTCCCTTTTGGGCATGCATTCGTGCATTTCGATCAAGCCAAATAAGCAAAGAAAGGTAAGCAAAAACCTCCATGTCAAAGTTCAAGGCCACTGAAATTACATGGCACCAAAGATCTGCAAAAGTAGAGGCTTAGTACTTTCGTTAAGGAAGTTTGTTGGGTTGTAAATGTTACAACTTTATATAGTCAAATAATAAGCTTACACATGTCAAAATTCAATTTGTTTTGAGGAGGAATTCTTCCTCGATTTTTAAGGAGCCAAGCTTTTTCAATATAAAAATGGTTTGAAAGGAGGATTCTCTTAATAACTACATACCAACTGCCAACTAGCATTAATTTGGTGATCTTTCTATATGGACTTTATGAAAAGAGCTCTCACGATTAGATTCACTTATAATAGATAAAAATGTAGAAAATTAACATGATTATGATATGATATTGTAGAGGGTAACCAAACTAGTTGTTAGTTTTTTTTTTTTTTTTTTTTGGTTGGGCAGTTGTTAGCATTATGACTATCTTATATTATTATTAAATGGGATTAATTACAGTTTAATATCATGTGGTTACATCATTAAGACATGTTAGTCATTATATTTTCATTTTTTACAATCACATACCTTGATCTTTTAAATTTGTTACAATATGGTTTTGCCGTTAGGGTTTCCGTCAGATCTCTCTGTTAGTTGCCTACGTGCAAGGTCTAAAATATCGATGGTATCGAAAATATCGGTAGTCAAAAAACAATGAAATTTTTATGGAAATATCGGGATATTATCAATATTAATAAAAAATGAATAAAAACTATAGAAATTATAAGAAAAATTTGGAAATTTTTATTGAAACTTTGGAGGATGTTTATTTAATCAATTATCTATTAGTTTATCACCAAAAATTGGAAGAAAATGCATTGCATGATGGGTTTAACTGATTTAAGTTGATTATATATCAAGCTGACAAACACTACACAGGCTTGGCTTGGACTGGCTTGGACTAAATTTAGTACCATGTTTGTTTCATTTAATTCTAGTCTTAGATAGGATTGCTAATACCGGGCCCACCAAAAACACCTCATTAGAAGGGGACTACTAAGCCCATGTAGAAAGGGAGGATTAGCTAGTCCTATGTTCACCAATGTATAAGATGCATATATTATATTGTAATACTAATAACATATATTACTATTATTATTATTATTATTATTATTATTATTATTATTATTATTACTACATACACATATACTATAATGTACATATATACATGTATATACACATATACATATATATATATAAACACATATATATATAAATACATATAGATATATACACATATATTATTATTATAATATACTCATATACACATACATATTAATATTATAATAATAGCATACATGTATACATGTATATATGTAATATATATTATATTATATATTAATGTACATATATACACATATATACATATATATAAACACATATATACATATATAATATATAAATACATATAGATATATACACGTATATTATTATTATAATATACTCATATACACATACATATTAATATTATAATAATAGCATACATGTATATATATATGTACATATATGTGTATATATATATTATACCCATGTATGTATTATAATATACATATACACACGTATATACACATATATACATTATATATTTATACTATATGTATATATATATTATAATATACATATATACATGTATATACATGTATATTATTATTATAACATACCCATATATTATCTATTATAATATACATATATATATATATATGTATATGTATTATACCCATGTATATATTATAATATATAGATACACCTATATACACATATATTATATACATGTATATACGTATATATACATGTATATTATAATATATAATATATATACATATATTATACATATATTATATATATACATATATTATATACATGTATATACGTATATATACATGTATATTATAATATATAATATATATACATATATTATACATATATTATATATACATATGTATATATACATACATATATAATATACATATATACACGTATATACATGTATATTATTATTATTATTATTATTATTATAACATACTCATATATATTATATATTATAATATACATACATATATATAAATATATGTATATGTATTATACCCATGTATATTATAATATACATATATACACCTATATACACTTATATATATATACATGTATATAAGTATATTATAATAATATTATATATAGGGTTTATATATATATATATATATTTTATATATTATAAAATGCATGTATACATATATATAGATATTTTTGAAAAAATAAAAAAAATTCTAGTCCTAGTCCAAGCATACACCAAACGCAGGATAAGTGTTATCCAACTTAGACCAAGCCAAGCCAAGCCAAGCCAGTCCCTAAGCATAGTCCATGCCAAGACAGTCCTGTGTACCAAACGAGCCTCATAGGAACTCTATGTGGTACTAAGTCATTCATGTATCTTATCAGGCAATGTATAAAGTGTATAATATTGTAATAAATCATATATAAATGATTATGGTGTGTTTAATCTTCTTTCATTAATTATTACATATTTTCTACACTCGATGTTCAAATTTTTCACTATTTTCATAAATGACTATTTTTCCCCAAAATAGTTTTACATGTAATTGTTGACATGTCACCCATATGGATCCGAGATTGGTTGACGTTGTCTATAAGCAAAATTATTTGAAGATTGGGTCTCAGATTCTTTACATGAGCCGCTCGATTCCATCCCAAAAGGAAAGGTCAAAGACTCACATTCTCATGTGAAAATCTAATTCTTGCAAAAACAGTTCAAAACAAAACAATATAAATATACATATTTTAACATATTATCACAAAAACATAAGCAACATGGTAGTTAAGGCGTTGGTTGAGTGAAATGGTAGGGGTTTGAATCCCTTTTGCATGTGTGCTTTGTGTTTTTTTTTCCTTTTCCTTTTTTTCATTACATCGATATTTTTGATACTTTCGATTTATAGCGATATTTTAACAAAATATTGCTGAAGTGTAAGCGAAATTATCGACATTGATATTTTTCGATATTATCGATATTTATACGATATGTGTATGGATACTTTCCGAAATATCCGTGACCCGAAAAAATGGTAATATCCTCGATATTTCGTCGATATGATCGATATTTTAGACCATGCCTACATAGCACTATAGGTCCCACATTTTCTTTTTTTTTAAAAAAAAATTACAACTCTCTCTCTCTCTCTCTTTCTCTCCCCTGTGCACTCTCCCTCTCCCCCAACCGATTCCCCCCATTCCCCATGACCAAAAAAAATTCTCAAGACACCCAAAAATACAGCCACACCTAATCCACCCACCCAAATTCCACCATAACAGAACCCCCACCCCCAGAGACCCCTCCCCCTCCTCCCCCATTCTGTTTTTCACCCACAAACCCTAAACCCACCCACAAATGCAAACAATGTTCAAACCACAAAGGCTAGATATGGCCTCTCTCATCCTCATCCTCCCAACTTCATCGCCGACAACCCAACACCAACAAAATCAAATTCGCCACCTTTTTCCTGGCACCCCATCAACTTGAACTCGCCTTTATTTCAAAAAACAAATTATCTACTCCTATGTATGCAAATTCAAAAACAAAAAATCGAACAAAAAAATTGAAAACAAAGATGAATTTAATCCAGTACATGAATTTTCTCTTTGTGCCTAAAGTTGTATCCGGTTAAAGAAGAGAGAGAAAGAGGGTAGATGAGATCTGGCTGGGGTGGCGGTGGGCATCAGGGAGGAACATGAGAACATGAGCACGAGATAGATTGTGGCGAGATTGTGGAGTCGGGGATGGGTCTGGAGGGTGAGGGAAGAATGAGAGACATAATAGAGAGGGGGAGGAGGTGGTTGGTAGTGGGTGGTGAGTGGTGGTGGAGGCGTGGGTGGTGGGGCGGTGTCGGTCCAAGCCCACCATTGCTATTGTTGATGATTGGCTCAAAAATAGTCAAAAGCAAAACTGCTTTCGGCTAGCAGACAAATTGGAGACAAATTAATGGCTAGCATTGATGGCTTACTTTTACCTTTTGACTTGTGTGTTTTGCTTTTGCCGTTGGGTGGTTGAAGAGCAAATGTTTGGCTTATAAAAGGGAACATGCATTTGGGAAAAATGTAAGAGCAAAAAAAAGCACCGAGAGTTGATGAGAGAAGAAAGAAGTTGGGAGAGAGAAAAATAATAGTTTGGGCAACTAAGTTTTTGTTGCTACTGTTGGTTATTTTTCCCTCTCTAAATTGTACTCAATTTGTATCCCCTTTATATTCTTGAGTGTGTGAGCTTGGGTATATTTGGGGCTTGGGTTTTCTGAGTGGTTAAACACTATTGTATTCTCTCATTGATTATAGTGGAATACTCCGTCGTCTCCAAACTGGATGTAGGCAATTGCCGAACAAGTATAAATCTTGGTGTTGTTCTTGTTGATTATTTTGTTCAATTTTTCTCCTGCCTGTTGTTATTTATTTTTCACTCGCAGATGGTTGACGCTTCCGCACAACAAGTGGTATCAGAGCTCCAGTTTTTCGACTGGGGTTTCGTGGGAGTGAAAAATCTGTCGGTGCTACAGTGACGGGTGAATAGTGCACGTGAATAGTGTCGGTGCTACAATGCCCCCGTGAATAGTGCTGTGCTACAGTAGCAGTGAATAGTGCCGGGCAGATTTGATGGCTGGAGAAAAAGTTGAAATTTTAAAGGAGAAGGAATCGACATCGTCTTCGTCGGCACCTACATCCAATAGACATCCAATTGCCAGTACAAGGTTAGAGGTTGATAAATTTAATGGCTCCAATAATTTTGGTATGTGGCAATGTGAAGTTATGGATGTGTTGTATCAACAAGAGTTGGATATGGTTCTGGAGGATAAACCAGAAGATATTGATGACAAGCAATGGACTAGAATTAATCTCCATGCTTGTGCCACTATTCGATCGTTCCTTGATAAGGAGTTGAAATACCCGTATATGAAGGAAACTTCTGCTAAGAAGTTATGGATGAAATTGAAGGAGAAGTATATGACCAAGAGCGCAGAAAATCGGCTCTTCTTGAAGAAACGACTCTTCCGATTTCAATATCGTTCAGGGATTTCTATGCATGAACACCTCAATGATTATAATAAAATACTTGCTGATTTAGCAAACCTTGATGTGATAATTCCCGACGAGGATAAGGCACTATGTTTGTTAAATTCATTGCCTGATGATTATGATCATTTGACAACTACTTTGTTGTATGGAAAATCCGAGGTGAAACTGGATAAGGTGTCTGCGGCATTGGTGAATCATGAGTGTCGTAAAAAGGAACAGAAGACTCAAAATTCACAAACCGAGGCACTCGTTGCAAGGGGTCGAACAGAGGAAAGAAAATCTGGGAAGCGGGGAAAATCTCGTTCAAAGTCACGAGGGAAGTTTCCTGCTAAAGATGAATGTGCCTTTTGTCGCCAAAAGGGTCATTGGAAGAAAGACTGCCCCAAATTGAAGAACAAGGAGAAGGAGAAAGTGGGTTCTGAAGCAAATGTTGCAAAATCTGGAGATGAAGATTTCGAGTTTGCTTTGGCTAGTTCATCTGCTGATGGTCACTCAACTGAGTGGATTTTGGATTCAGGTTGCACCTATCATATGTGTCCCATTCGGGAATGGTTTTCTAGCTTCGAGGAGCTGGATGGTGGAGTTGTTTTGATGGGCAACAATAATGCCTGCAAAACACAAGGGATAGGCAAAATCTGTTTGAAGATGCATGATGGAACAGGCAGAGAATTGAGTGATGTCCGGTATGTACCGGATATGAAGAAGAATCTCATCTCATTGGGCGCTTTGGAATCCAAGGGTCTCAAGATCACCATGGAGGGTGGAGTTCTTAAAGTCGTGTACGGGGCACTGGTGGTGATGAAAGGTACAAGACGAAATAACTTGTATTTCTTGCAGGGTAGTGCAGTTATTGGTGGAGCAGCTGTCACCGAAGCTGCTGACGCAGATAGCACAGACACCACAAGGTTATGGCATATGCGGCTTGGGCATGCTGGTGAAAAAGCGTTGCAAGGATTGGTGAAGCAAGGCTTATTGAAAGGTGCAAAGGCATGCAAATTGGAATTCTGTGAACACGGTGTGCTGGGTAAGCAAACTAGAGTGAAATTTGGCACTGCTATTCACCACACTAAAGGCATTCTAGATTATGTTCACACTGATGTTTGGGGACCTTCCAAGAATGCATCTTGGGGAGGTAGCCATTATTTTGTCTCCTTTGTTGATGACTTCTCTAGAAGAATATGGGTGTACACCATGAAGCGTAAAGATGAAGTCTTGAAGATATTCCTGAAGCGGAAAAAGATGATTGAAACGCAAAGCGGTCGAAAGATCAAGACTCTCAGATCAGACAATGGTGGTGAATATAAGTCTGATCCTTTCTTGAAAGTTTGTCAAGATGAGGGTATTGTGAGGCACTTCACGGTTAGGGAGACAACGCAACAGAATGGGGTGGCGGAGCGCATGAACCGTACTTTGCTTGAGAAAGTTCGGTGTATGTTGTCTAATGCTGGTTTAGGCAAGGCGCTTTGGGCTGAGGCGATTACTTATGCAAGCCATCTCATTAATCGGTTGCCTGCTGCTGCGAATGAGGGCAAAACGCCCATGGAGGTATGGTCTGGTAAACCTTGTATTGATTACAAGTATTTACACATATTTGGTTGTCCTGCTTACTATCATGTCAGGGAAAGCAAGTTAGATCCAAGAGCAAAGAAGGCTCTATTTATGGGATTTAGCAATGGCGTGAAGGGATACCGACTTTGGTGTCCAGATGAGAAGAAAATTGTTGTAAGCAGAGATGTGACTTTTGATGAGGCTGCTATGGTAAATCATAACAAGCATGAAGGTGAAATTGAAGCAACTAAGACCATGAGTAGTTCAAAGCAGGTGGAGTTACTGAAAACTCCAGTTGTTCCAGTAAGGTCTGATATTACAGACACTAGTCCTATAGTTGATTCTGATGAAGAGGACGAGGATGATGAAGAGGAGGCACCTACCCAAGAGCCTCCACAGCAACAAGATTCTATTGCAATCAGAAGATCGAGAAGGGAGATTCGAAAGCCTGCTCGATTTACTGATATTGTGGCATATGCACTTCCCGTTATTGAAGATGATATTCCATCCGCCTACAAAGAAGCTGTCAGAAGTTCAGAGAGCGTGGAGTGGAAGAAATCTATGGATGAGGAGATGAAGTCTCTTCATAAAAATGAGACTTGGGAGCTGGTTCAGTTACCAAAGGGGAAGAAAGCAATTGGTTGCAAATGGGTTTATGCCAAGAAGATGGAATCTTTGGGAAAGGACAATGTGAGATTCAAAGCCAGATTAGTAGCTAAAGGATATGCTCAGAAGGAAGGCATTGACTACAATGAGGTATTTTCTCCTGTAGTAAAACATTCCTCTATTCGTATTTTGTTGGCTTTGGTTGCACAGTTTGACCTTGAGTTGGCTCAACTTGATGTCAAGACTGCATTCTTACATGGTGATTTGGAGGAAGAAATTTATATGTCTCAGCCAGAAGGTTTTAAGGTTGCTGGAAAAGAAAATTGGGTTTGCAAATTGCAAAAATCATTGTACGGCTTGAAGCAGTCTCCAAGACAATGGTATAAGCGATTTGATCGGTTTATGATCGGGCAGAAGTACACAAGAAGTCATTATGACCATTGTGTATACTTTCGCAAGCTACAAGATGGAACCTTCATCTATCTGCTTTTATATGTTGATGATATGCTTATAGCATGTAAAAGCAAAGTGGAGATTGAAAGGTTGAAGACTCAACTGAGTAATGAATTTGAGATGAAGGACTTAGGAGAAGCTCGGAAGATACTGGGTATGGAAATTGAAAGAGATAGAGCGAAGGGCAAGATTAGTCTGTGTCAAAAGCAGTATTTGAAGAAGGTACTACAGCGTTTCGGGATGAATGAAAATTCAAAACCGGTTAGTACACCTCTTGCCCCTCATTTCAAACTTAGTGCTTCTATGTCTCCTAAAACTGGTGAAGAGAGTCATTACATGGCTCAAATTCCATATGCAAGTGTTGTTGGTAGTTTGATGTATGCTATGGTGTGTACGAGGCCTGATATTTCACAAGCTGTTAGTATTGTCAGTAGATATATGCATAATCCAGGAAAAGGGCATTGGCAAGCTGTGAAATGGATTCTACGGTATATTCTGGGTATTGTGGATGTTGGTTTATTGTTTCAGCATGATAAAGTTACTGGTCAATGTGTTGTTGGATATGTGGATTCTGATTACGCAGGTGATTTGGACAAGCGTAGGTCCACTACAGGTTTTGTATTCACTATTGCTGGAGGTCCAGTGAGTTGGAGGTCGATTCTGCAATCTACAGTTGCTTTGTCGACTACGGAGGCTGAATACATGGCGGTAACAGAAGCTATAAAGGAAGCCATCTGGCTTCAAGGATTGCTTGATGACTTGGGGGTTGAACAGGACCATGTGGATGTTCATTGTGACAGTCAGAGTGCTATTTATTTAGCAAAGAATCAAGTTCATCATGCACGTACAAAACACATTGACGTGAGGTTCCATTTTGTTCGTGAGATTATTGACGAGGGAAATATTCTTCTTCAGAAGATTGGGACCGCTGAGAATCCTGCGGATATGTTGACAAAGCCAGTTTCGTTGCTCAAGTTTAAGCATTGCTTAGACTTAATTGGCATTTGTAAAGTTTGTTGATTGCCCCATGGGGGATTGGGAGACGACCATTGAGAGTGTTGCTTCGAGGTTTTGAGCCAAGGTGGAGATTGTTGATGATTGGCTCAAAAATAGTCAAAAGCAAAACTGCTTTCGGCTTGATTGGCTCAAAAATAGTCAAAAGCAAAACTGCTTTCGGTGCTTTCGGCTAGCAGACAAATTGGAGACAAATTAATGGCTAGCATTGATGGCTTACTTTTACCTTTTGACTTGTGTGTTTTGCTTTTGCCGTTGGGTGGTTGAAGAGCAAATGTTTGGCTTATAAAAGGGAACATGCATTTGGGAAAAATAGAAGAGCGGAAAAGCACCGAGAGTTGATGAGAGAAGAAAAAAATTGGGAGAGAGGAAAATAATAGTTTGGGCAACTAAGTTTTTGTTGCTACTGTTGGTTATTTTTCCCTCTCTAAATTGTACTCAATTTGTATCCCCTTTATATTCTTGAGTGTGTGAGCTTGGGTATATATTTGGGGCTTGGGTTTTTTGAGTGGTTAAACACTATTGTATTCTCTCATTGATTATAGTGGAATACTCCGTCGTCTCCAAACTGGATGTAGGCAATTGCCGAACCAGTATAACTCTTGGTGTTGTTCTTGTTGATTATTTTGTTCAATTTTTCTCCTGCCTGTTGTTATTTATTTTTCACTCGCAGTTGGTTGACGCTTCCGCACAACAGCTATTCCATATATATGTTTTTTAATGTTGTGATGGTGGGTGTGGCTGAGAGTGGTGGTTAGGGAAGAGATGGGGGGCTTGGTTTGATTGGAAAGAAGGGGGAAAGAGGTTCAGAGAGAGAAAAAAAAATAAAAAGCTTTTGTTTGTTTTTTAAATGTTTATTAATATTTTATTCAATTTGTGTTTACATTTTTTTATTTTATTCAATTTAAGAAAATAACGTAGGCCCATATACGCCACATCATCAGTTAACAGATTTTCTAAATGTATGTAATTGTTAAAATTGAGAATGCAGAGACAAACATGCCTTAATAGTACAACTTTAAGGTACCAAACTGAAATTAACCCCATATTTACTTTAGCATTTCACATCCGTTGGTTTGGTTGATTATATAACACATATAGGGGTCGTTTAGTACGGCGGACTGTTATGAACTAGACTAAATCCTGGGACTATCTTGGATTAGTTCGGATTGGCCTAAGCTGGATTAAGTACTGACTTACATTTGGTGCTGTGTTGGACTAAGAAACTGAATTGTAAAAATAGCGAAAACCTATGTTTAGTGTTGTGTCAAATTAAAAAATAATTATTTAGATATTTAAATATAATAAATTTTAGATAATTTAATAAGATCTTAAAACTATGAATATACTTTCTAGATACCAAATTTACATGTAGATATCAAAGTCAGAATTTCTCCAAAAAATCATAACAAATCAATAAAGAAAGCATTCCAAAAATGCCATCAAGCCCATTCATAGCAATTTGGACCATGAAATTAAATTTGACACCATGAGGTACATGAAAAATTCAGAAATTTGGTCTTGCATCTATTTATTACAAAACAGGGGACAAGTTATCTAATAGATAAGCTAGACTACTCAACACAACCGCAAACAAGACTAAAATTTGGCATGTTTTGGTGCCAAACCAATGACTAAGCATGTCATTAGTTCTCCAATGAAGCAACTTTAAGAAACTCATCACTACCTTTGTCTTGAATGCCCATGTGATAGCCCAAATCAAAATCAAGAATTGCATTACCACCCCATTGCATAACCCAACTGAGTGCCACATTTTAGCGAACAGGTAAAGTGCATGTTGTGCTATGGACTCTTGCACAACACCAGAAGCATTAAGCCCCCAAACCCAATTCTTCAAAGACTGAAACCAGTTAATCTTATGAACAAAACCAATGGACTCGGACCCAGCAATAATGGCAACAAAATAAGACAAAGAAACAAGCAAACCTTTCGTGCATTTGGGTTCAGGAATCTGCGATGTCGCGGATATCCACGATTGAAAAACCACAAAGCCCACTTCAAGTACAAACTGATTCGTTCAATTGGTTGATGACCATGCTGTTCACAACATTCATAGGCTATGTAATTTCAGGTGGCCTGAAAGCATCATCAAAAACAAGACCCACATGGATGATGCCCTCAGAATGGAGAAATATTTCAATTGCTTATAACTCCTGCAATCAAATCCGTCGTGAAGGTCAATGGCAGAATTGTGTGGCAGAGTCGATACACGCTGCACCAAGATATCACGACGCAGGTGAAGAAGAAGAAGAAACTGGTTTGCGCTGTGTCGGACTTGCTTGTTCTATTCAGCGAGAGCGCTATTTTGCGAACCAATTTTCTACGTCACTATATTAGAAGGGCGAGCGAGCCCTTTTTTTCCTATTCTCAAACCAAACACGGGTTTTAAGTATTATTTTTGTACAGTCCAGTTTAGTGAGGCGTATCAAACATATGCCTATAAAGCCAAAGAAGTGATAGTGGGTATCCGCTTTTATTTTGACAAGACAAGTACAAATTTTCTGGTATATGATGACAAATGGGGTCTAAAATTTCTTTCTTTTATGGCTTGTTTGCCCTCTAATGTCATATACTCAATGGAACAGTCGAAAGCATGAGTAAGATTTATATGGCATGTGTTAACATCCAACACAAAAATTATGTGAATTTTGAAAGTATTCGAGATTTCATTCTAAAATTATTACTTGATAATAGGGAAATAGTTTAATTTTTTATAAGCTCATGCAAAGTTCATTAACTTACGTAACACATAGATAACACACATATTAAATGACGTAAAATATGTGTGATCGCTGACTTTTAATGTGAGACATAACTCTTCATTGTACATCCTCACAAAATACATATCTTATACACTGTAAAAAATTAATAACATGCATGGTGTCGAATTAACTTGGTAAATCCTTACAGCCTTCTTATCCATCTAGGTAAATAATTTTCTTTTTTTTTGTCGTTATTAAATATTTTTATGTGTCACACAACCCACATGACCAAAAAGAAGGGAAGAAAAAAAAAACGAACGGTAACAAACTAACGGTCAAAACGCACGCCGCTGGCAAAAAAACTCAGCAGCAGGACAAGCGGCCGCCGATTCCGATTCGCCAACAAATTCAATCAAAAATTGAAAAAGACCAAACAAGATAATACATAGATATTAGTATTATTTTTAAAATGACGAAAACACCCCTCTATCAGACACACACACAGAGCCTTCCCACTTCCCTCGCACCCTTCAACCGCCCACCTGTCTTGTCCACTCCTTACTATATCAGACGATTCAAACCCAGCCAGCCCTGCTCTCTCAACTCTCCCTCTCTCTCTCTCTTCAATGGTGTCCGTTCAGAGCCAGCTCTCTGCGATTGCTTCGATTCACTTCTGTTGTTCGTCGTCGTCTTCATTGTCCTCGTCCTTCTCTTCAACCACCACCACCACCACTTCACTGGTCCCTGCCGGAAAGTGGCCGCAGTATGGACGGAGAATCTCCGGAGACCGGAGACTTCGACTCCGGCGATCCCTGTGCCGAGCAATGGTTCAGCAGGCCGTTCCCGGAGCTCCTGCCGCGTATGCTAAGGAAATGGAGAGGCTTTCAGCTAAAGAATCTCTGCTTCTTGCCGTGAGTCTCAGCAATTTTATCGTCTTTTTCATATACGATTCTCTTAATATATATGATTAATGTCAATTAAAAGAGAAATTGATAGCTTTATGCACTGATTAGCTATTTAGGAAGTGGTGATGTGAGAATATGCCATTTTCAGTACAAAATTCGCTTTCTCCTGAGCTAGGAAAGTATACATGCGAACTACAACAGTGCTTAAGTATTAAAATTCAAATTAATATGGACCGTGACATCATGATCTCCATTCAAATTATTTGGTACTTTTTTTTTTCCTAAAATTCTTTGACTTGTTTTGAAACCCTTTGTTTCAGTTTAAGGATGCTGGGGGTTTTGAGGCTTTAGTCACTGGAAAGACAACAGACATGGAGCGGATTGATGTGAATGAGAGGATAACTAGTTTGGAGCGGGTCAATCCAACACCACGTCCTACAACGTAGGCACATATCTAAACAATGAATTCCCACAATTTTTTCTTTTGGTTTGGATGAGATGTTCACTTGTTTGTTCAGCTACCCAGGTCGCCTTTTTTGGAAGGTCGATGGAATTTCGAGTGGTTTGGATCTGCAAGCCCAGGTCTATTTGCTGCTAGATTTATATTTCAGTGAGTTCTGCATACATTTACCTTTTTAATTGTTGGATTGGTTGAAAAAAAAAACAAACTGGTTTTGAAATTTGAACTGAAAGGTAGCTTAATGTATTGATGCAATCTCTCTGTTGCTGCAGGAGGTTTCCTTCAACTTTGGCTAGTTTGTCAAAAATGGAGGTGGTCATCAAGGATGGGAATGCAGAGATTACAGCAAACTTGAAACTGTTGAACTCGGTATTTATTTTGTCTTTTGAAGTCCTCAGTCCATGGAATGCTTTCATATATATGATCAAGCACTCAGAATAAATACTGCATTTGTCACATCTCCATGTGAAACCGCAGCTCCAATACAATATGTTATGGATATTGAACTTAGGTGGGTCATTATTTCTGTTGAAGCACTAGTGCTTGGTTAGGGTAAGTTGGGTCATGTTTGCATTAGAACTGTGGCTTGCTTGTGCATTCTGTTTAGGTACAACATCACAAGATCAGCCAGTCAATCTGTGTGAACTATTTTGCATCTTGTTTTTGTCATTTTTCTTGGACTCTTAAAAAACCTAGCAATTATTTGTGTTAGTTCAATTCTGCCCCTCTAAATAAATGCAATTAGTATGATTATCGAGGGAGAGAGAAAGAGAAGTAAATTATTAGTCTGATAGTATTTTCTGTGATAACAAATAGTCAAGGCATAATCGTGATTTAGACATGGTGTTACCTATCATTTCTCGGTTTCCACCTCCTATTTGTGTGCTCTGTTTGAATTTTGGTGATGTAACTTTTTATGAGCATTCATTATAAAGCATATTCTGGTTCTTTGCAGATAGAAAGCAAATTTACTCTGTCAATCAAGTTATCTGTGGAGGGACCAGTTCGAATGAAAGAGGAATATGTTGAGGGAATTCTCGAGACACCAACAGTTATTGAAGAGACAATACCAGAACAGCTAAAAGGTGCATTTGGTCAGGCAGTGAGCACAGTGCAACAACTTCCTTTTCCTATTAGGGATGCCTTTTCCAGTGGGCTGAAAGTTCCTTTAAGTAAGTGTGATTTTTTCTTACCCAGTTATTCTCTTATCTGAGTTGCAGAGTTGAATCTTGTACTGCAATCAACCCTTTTAATATCTGCCTCTGTTGTGGTCTGGTACCACGTAATGAGACAGTATATGAAATTTGGGAAAACTTACTATTTGGGATAGAAAGATGTTTGTGAATTATTTTTAAGTCTATGAATCACTCCAGTCAACTCCTATAAATCCATTGTCAGAAGAATATCTGCTGTGCTGTGGCCAAGTACTATGTAAGGGAACAGTTATGAAATTTGTGGAACTGACTATTTGGGATTAGAAGATGCTAAGATGTCTGTAAATTCCTTTTTGTGAATGAATCCTAACCTCCTGCTTGATGATTTTACCATGTGTTAACTGTTTTCATAAGCTCTCTACCTTTGGCAACTTTTGCTGTTTTGACATTGCAGCAACCAGCCATTTTGTCTTTGTAGATTGATCAAATATTCCTGCTCTTCCTTCTGTAAATCTAAAGGTGTCGATGGTATACCTGGGAGTACTAGTTGAGACTTGGTTAAACATCATATGCCCACCATAAATTTTCTGAAAATGTTGTTACCATTCTTTGAGGCATATATAAATTATAAATTCTGAACATGGTATCTTTGCTAATCATTCCTTTTACAATAAGATAAGTTTTCCTTTTATTTTCATATTAGTTAAATTTACATAGGGGTTAAAAGAGCTATAACATTTGCTTTTCTTGAAAGATGAACGCTCTCTTTTTTCCAACCTCCTTTTGTGTCTATTTTGGGAGGTGAGGCAAGGTAAATGATTAAATACCCAAGCCTCAAAGGGCACAGTCATTGATGACCTTGGTAGTGGTTTGTGTTATGATTAGGTACCTCAAAGGAGGTTTTTCCATTTACAAGATTCTGCGGCTGTTAGGTTGAGTATATAGTGAGGTATTGTGTCAATTGTGAGGTATCTTAAGGTGTTGCTACTTAGCCAGCTACAGTTTATTCTTGAAATAATTATAATTTTTCATATAACCTTTAGGTGTCCCATGTTACTCTCTCTTGGTTTGAACGTTTTTGTTGGTTGGTTGCCGTAAAGCGCTCTCGAGGATGAGGCTTAGGACCCATAACCAGAGAGTTGATCTTATAATTCAGGTTGAAACATTGTGACTTCAAAAGCTGCAGATATTTTATGTTTTGTTTAATTAACAATTTTACCACTCAGATGTGTCTTGAATGGAGTTTCCAAATTCCCACCCTTGCTCTTTCTTGCATGTTTTATTTGTTGGCAGCCTAGAATCCAGAATATTAAATGGTTAGATACAATAAATATATAATTTTCTCATCACTAAATTCAGTCATAAAAATTAGTGGGAGCGATCATCTTAGATGGTATGGGATTTTGTGCATATGTGATGATGCTTTTTCATTTTTCGATGTTTGTTTGTAGTAGCATATACCGACCCTGCTTATGCTCCATCCAATATGATAAAAGAAGCAATTTGTCTTCTGAACCTCAGCCAATATTACCTTCTTATATTACTTTCGCTCTATGCTAACTTAGATCTCATTATGAACCCATGGCAAGTGTTTACTGCTTTATGCTTGCCTAGTTTTATTGTTTTTCACTGTTGTTTGTACCAGTGTATGCCTCTCCCTGCTAATATTCCATCCAATATGATAAAATAAAGCAATTTAACTTTTCGCCCTCATCCAATACTGCTTTATCTCATTCTTGCCTGTATGCTTTACCTTGTGTCTGCAGCTGGAGCTTTTGAGAGACTCTTCATGATTTCGTATCTAGATACAGAGATTCTTGTAAGTATCCCACTGAGTTTTTTTTTTTCATAATTCAGTTCTAACTTGTTATGTTTTACATTGTAAAACTCTGACCCGTAATGATTAGCAGAATTAGATGACTACCTAAGTAATTAATCTGCTTAGTCTTGCCATATGAAACTTGGTGGAGCTGAAAACAGCTGTACAATTTGAGTTTTAGATTGTCATCACAAAAATATAGCTAAATTGAGTTAAAATCTCCTGCATGTAGGCAAATAGTTTAGGGACGAATGAAGTTTCATTTTTTCTTGGGGGCATCTGTTTTGTTTTCATCATTTGTAGTAGAAACTTTTCTAAATTTCTAAAGTACTTTCTTAAAGAGGGTTAAACTCATAAGGTGCATGATGTATATTTTGCTAAAAGATATATGATGTATTTGAAATCCATTATTTTCCATAGATCACCTTGACCTTTTCATTAGTCCGATGTTTGTGCATGAATAATATTCATAAATAAAGTCAACAGTTCATAAATAAAGTCCACGGTAATGCCTTTTGCTGATCTTATTATTGTATGTTGTGATTATCTTGGATTTAATAACAGATGAAATAGGTTTACATTTGCTCCCTTTACCCTTGACCTCACTAACCTTGGAATCAATTGTGTTCTAAGGGTGAAGTCTTTATAAGTGTTTTACCTCTGACAATTAGAAGTCATTTCACCTTTGTCTCTGTGTTGTATTATTATATGAACCGACTCTAATATTTCCTCTTAATCAATCTTACTTAGCATGCAAGACTTTCTGACTTTGTTATTCTGACTTTTAACAAAGGCTACACTAACAGATGCACTCTATCTCCCCCACAAACCTTGTTCCCAGAGTCAAACTTAGACATTTGAATCTTGAGAATGAGCCATTATCTTATAGCTTATACGTCCCAAACTGGCGTAGCCATGCTTTCTCCACCACTTCCATACACTTGCATGAAGTTGGTTATGGGTTGTTAGTTGCTTATAACTGTGTATGGTTGGCCTGTGGTACTGTCAAAACAAGAAAAAAGGAAAAAGAGTTGGCCGGTGACTATACATATGAACATTTTCACGCATCTTAATACTAGATTGGCTTTGATCTTTTATTATATTGCGGAGTGGTGGCTTCATATAGGGCGCTGCGATCAGATTTTAAATTCTGCTACTGGGTTTGATGCAGATAATAAGGGATGCAGCTGGAGTTCCTGAAGTACTTACAAGGTTGGATACAGCTTCATCTCCCCTGGAAGAAACCGTCATGGAGTATGAGAGCTAAAGGTTCTTCTATGTATGGAAACTCAAATTATTATTTTTTTCTAAATTTTTAGATATTAATTAAAATAATAGTTACACTTACACCTGTTTCTCTCTCTCTCTTCCTCTCTCTTAATGAGATGTTGCTTTTTTTAAATTTTTTCTTATTGTCTTCCAAAATTTTCCAAATAATCACCATAAAAATAGGTGACATGTTTTATTTCTGTTAAATTCAAGTCAACGGACCAAAATTGAGTGTGGTTGTTCCTCCAAGTCTTAAAGCATATTATATAATTTGTTTGCCCTTGTGATGATTTTTAGATTCACCGGATAAGAACAGGGAAAATATTTGTAAATTAAAGGTTGGTGTGAAGTGTGAACATGTTTGACTAAAATGCACCACGCTGTTTGACTATTGATGTGCTCTGCTGTCATGCTTGATTTACGACATGCCGCCTCTAAAGCTTGACCTTACATCATCTGGAAAGCCATTTCAATATTTAATTTTCCTTTTCCTTTGGTTTGATTACTTGGTTAGTTGGCTGTGTTTCCCTTTGGCCTTTGCCACCCACTTTGATGAGATTTCTTTTAGGGCTGAGTTGACTGAAAACTTGGGGAACCGTGGAGATGTCTGATATGAAGAGGGTATAGTAAACTGTTAGTAGTTTCATTTTGAAGATTATAATTATGATGCTAGCATCAGTTGTCATGTGCGTAGGTGATTGTGGACCGTTAATGCATTGTGAGACTCACGTGCATTAATGGGCTGATGTATTGTTGTTGACACTTCAAATTGTAGGAGAAGAAATTGTACAAACATGTTGAATCACAAAGCTTCTCCAATGAAGGGGCTGTGGTGAGGGGTTCAATATGTTCGTCCAATAATAGTTTTGTAATTAATCTGATGACTATGAAGGATCCCTTCATTATAACCTCTCATTACAGTCTCTCGAGTTCAATCTTTAGATTTTACACGTGTAATGTTCTAGAGGCATTGACTCTTTGTGTACGGTCGTTTTGGATCAACAACAGATGACACTATATGAGCATCATAGAGGCACTAATTGTGGTTTGATTAATGGTGTTGCACCTGTCATCTCAATCTAGCTTCATTAAATTAAATACTTAACTTGTGGCATCAAGAAATAAGAAATTTTAATATAACAATTTGTGAATAAGAAATTCACCAAAAATTTTGACTTCCGCCGCTGTTTATTTGTCAACTATTATTATTAACCCCTGATGCGAACTTGGGCTTTTTCTATTTTATTTTCTTATAAATTAAGAAAATAATTTTACAGCTCTTGGTGTGAATTGAACATCTACTCATCTCCAATGGCAGGGTTTAGCACAGTGAAAAATGGCTTTGACTTCAGACATAAGGTTTTATGTTCGAATCCCCACAGCACCATAATTGTGTGTGTGAAAAATCTCCCTCCCCTATAATTTAGATTATCCCTTGCACTAAAAAAATCTATTCATTTGCTCATGGTACAATTGGTAGGTATGTATGTATGTGTACATATAGACGTACATTTATATGTATGTATATATCTTCCGTACATTTGTAGATGGGAATGGGATATAATATACAATAACTCTTAGATTGGTTTATGGGTTTAGTAACTTTTATTTATTAATTAATTATTAGCCAACTTGGGAGCAGTTGGTGGTTTTTTCCCCTAAAAACAAGTGGGTTATGCAGAATTGTGTGTTAAATTTCATGTGGGCAAATAACAATGGAAGTTTCTGAATTGGACTAACAAAACTTCTGGGAATTGGAGGAGTGTATCTGGAATTTCCATGCCAACATGATAAGAGAGAGACGACTTCTGTAATAAATGGGGAAAATTAAATTGCAATTAGACTCTTGCAAGAAAAGCTATAAATTTATCAAACTATATAATTTATGCACGTTCCTTATAATTTGGTTTCCCAAACAATAATACAACTCTTATCATATATGTATATCACATTCGTATACTATTTTATGTAGGAGATAAAGTGGACATCCATATCAATTAAAATTAAACATTTTTTTTTTAATGATTCATTGGTATTTTTTAATTGATATAACTATCAACTTCATCTACTGTATAAGTTGATATAAGAATGTGATATACAAATAGAGTACGAGTAGCATTACTCAACAAGAAATCTTCATTTAGAGAGAGAAACAGAGGCCCCACAACAACACATACATAAGACAAGAAGGAAGTCCTACATCCAAATGGAACGAGACAAACCCTCTTAAATATAACTCAATTTAAAAGCTAAATCTTAAAAAAAATCAAAGAAATAATTAAGAAATATTATAAGTTTCTGCAACTTCCAAATGGAATGCAACTGCAACATCTCTGCAGAAAACAGAGAAGCACTCAGAAGTATATGTCTTTAACCCTTGTATTTACATCAAATGGAGAGAGAGAGATCAGAAAAACATCAGAAAATTGGAAATTAAAAATTAAAAAGACATGGATAAACAAGTAGTACTATAATTAAGTTAAACCCTCTAAAAATCCCAAGAAATTAAGCAAAATATTTTAGAGAACTCTGAAACTCATCATACATTCTTCTTCTTTTCTTTCTTTTGGTGAGAATCACACATCAAACTTTAATTTCTGAATTGCTAAATATTTCTAGACAAGTTGGGTTCCTTCAAAACCATGCAGGTGAGAATTTGAGGCATCCAAATTGGGTAGCAGAGGAAATTCACCAAATTCCTGAATAAACCCTTCCAAATCTGCAAATCTCTCCAAGAACCCACCTGAGTTCTCTGCATTCCACATCATCCCTTCTTCCTTGACTCTCTCTCTTGATTGATCCAAACCCATGTACCCAGTTCTCATCAGCTCCAGCTTGTCAGCCATTGATGATGCATTTTTCTTGGGTTCTTCTCTGCTGCTGGGAATTAAATTCCTTGGCCTCTTATTCTTCTTTTTGCTGCAGCCATTTTCAGATGGTTTTCCTGTGAGTCTCTGCACTAACTCCCTGAAGTTTGCCACGTCTGTCTTGATGATCTCTGGTGCAAATATGTGAATGATTCGAATTTTGGGCTTGGCTTTTGATATTGTTTGTGAGTCTCTGTGGATGGCTAGGGCTGCTGGTAAATTTGAGCAACAAGTTTGCTTCTTGGTTAATGTCTCCTCCATGAGAACTTAATGGCTAGAGAGAGAGAGAGAGAGAGAGGTTGGGAAATGGGAATTGAGGAAGTTGGTGTATATATTTGTTTACAATGAAGGTGATGCTTATATAGGGGAAAGATTAATATAAAGGGTGGTTAATTATTAATTAATTAAATTGGAAGGACAAATGGGAAAAAACTAAGAAAAAAAACAAAAGAGGGGGAAAAGGCTGTCTTTGGGAGGAGGGGTTGGATGAATCCTTGTCTGGCAATTTGCTAGAGTCAATAGAGTAATTAATGGAACTCAATGGTCCCCTATTTCCCAAATTGGGAATTTTATATACTTATATATGTATTCTGTTGAATTTATTATATTATATGTTAATGTTTTGTGAGTTTGGGGTATGGGAGGATATATGTGAACATGTATGGTGTTTTTCATCATACATGAAATTACCAAAACATCCCCATTTTCCATCCAACTTGGAACTTCATTATTAGGATCATCCAATTGTAAAATTTCAATGCATGATTCTCCTCTTCTTCCTCTTCTTGATTGAACCTTGAGAGATGAGTGGTTCAATCATTTAATTAAAGTTGTCATTTATTGTGTTCTAGCTTGTATTAATCCTTCCTCATGAAATGGGATTTCAATGCTTAGTTATGAGGGAAGCTTTCATGCAAATTCAAATGTACTTGAGGATTTGCAAAAGATCCACTAGTGTAGTGGTTCTGGGTTCGAGCCTTAACATCCATGTTGTGTGTGTGAGTTTAATATATTATCACCCATCTCAATAAGAAAGATCCTCAAAAAATGCTTAAAGTTTTAGGCCAAAACAGAAATTATATCAAATTACTATTTTTGATACTTAACGACAACTTAATCTTTTGATACTATACATCAATGTCATCCCTAACATTATTTTTTTTTTTTTTAGGACTTCATCAGAACTGTTACATGATCGTGATCGACATTTAAAAAGTACTAACCACATTAATCACGTACTCTTTAAAAATTAATCACACATGTCATGCACAAAAATAAGTTTCATATGGGTAATTATGACAATTTGGAGCTACAATATCATTACACATAAAGCCAAAGTCATGGACTCATGGGTTCATGGCTTGCACAATTGTACGACAGCCGTACCTAATCCCGCGTTTCAAACCAAAACAAACTACTAAAATAAGTTCCAAAAACATAAGACTTTGTAAATCGTTACTTTTCTGTTTGATCCTCCATCTTGTCTGTAATTTTTCATTACTGAATTCCTATAAGATCTGAAACTTGATATGGAAGCACAATGATTTTGAGCATCCATTGTTTTGGGGTTTGGTCATCTCTTTCATTGGATACGATCCAGCAAAGCAGCTGCAAATAGTTGTGTGCATGTAGATTGTAGGGGGAGAGTTTTAAGTAGCTATATATAAGAGTATCAATTTGGTTCCATAGAAAAAGAACAAAAATTAAGGAAAATTTTTAGATAATATATAAACTCCTCGTAGCACCAGGGTAGTGTGTGTGTGAGAAACTCCATTCCAACTGTAATTTAGACTATCGTTTGTATGAAAAAACGAACTTTCTTCACAATGAATCGTGAATATTTTATTATTAAATATTGATGTAGATTAACAATCTAATAACCTAATATTGTTTCGCATCCTATGTAATTATGTATATAAGAGCAAACTAGTACGTAGGGATGCATGAGGTATCTCACTCTTGCTAAATTGCAAAACCGACTTGGATGTTTTTTTCTCATTTGGCTCTATGTTTTCATCTCATAGCTACATAGAGAGAGAGAGAGAGAGAGAGAGAGAGAGAGAGAGAGAGAGAGAGAGCAGCATGGCCGGTCTTAAGAATTGTCACTACTCACTAATGGAGCTTTCGATCCCAAACATTAATCCAAATTCATATTTGACTATGTCTTCACAATAGATATTTTTATTTTTATTTTATCTCTTGCATTATGTATAAAAATAAATGAAAACATTCACCAGTCGATTTTGTAATTAAGCATAAGTGAGATTAAGAAAGGTCCTTAACCAGGTTTAAAAATTTATAATTATCCTTTTTGTATGAAATTTTGGACACAAAAATAATGCTAATGGAAGCTGTTATGTGTGAATGCCAAAAAGGGTTGTTTAGGTGAGAATTGCTGAGTGGGGAGGTCACATGGCACGTGACCTTTTACAATTGGTGCAACTGCCATGATGTTTTAGCTTTCACTTTTTTGACTTTTTACACGATCGTTCGTGCATGTCATGCTAATGAGAACGCAACCCTAAATTGGTTAGTCATCCTTTTTAATTTGCAACTTTTACTTTATTCTTTTACTTCAATTGGATATATAAAAGGCTTTTTTTTTACAACAAACAACCTTCCTTGTAATTCTTGTCTAATTACATCAATTTATATATATATTATATACAATTTGTACGAGCTAGGTAGCTGGCAGCTTACCATTTTTCTTCTAAATGGGGCTAATTTCCCAACAGAATTGAGTAAGGACTATTGTGTATGAAAACACTCTTGTATTTCTATACGCGAAGGTAACACCAATAAACAGAATCATAGTTTCTATTAATGTAAAATACAAACGTTCGTGTCTGAATGATCATGATCGTATTTGTATTATCTATGGATTACAGCACATCTATCTAAGGTTTAGGAAATCAATCATTTGTGTTAGAGCTCTTCATTTTTCATGCTATGCTTAGGAGAACTAATGAAAATTAATTAATAGCCGGCCGCAGAGGAAATATTATAGATATTCAATTGGATATTATGTGTACACTGTATGTACCGCTCGATCTTCCGTTCTGATCGGAAAATATTAACCGTCGGATGTGCACGTGATGAACTGACAACCATGGTGATGCGTTTTGCGTCATCACAGAGAGAGAGAGAGAGAGAGCACACGAGTCCAGTGCCGGCCCAGGGATGGCAGAGCAAAGACTCAATCTCAACTGCCACGTGGCGACGTGCGTGCCGTCCGCTGATTCCCCGAGCAGGAGCCAATCCAACGAGTGCGAGGCCACTCTTTATTGACGTCTTAATTACTAATTAGGATTTTTGGGTGAAAATTACGAACTTGGGTTGCACGACCGCACTCTCTTGTTGTGCTTAGCTGGATCCTGTCAGCTTTTTCCCAACATGTGTCTTGCGCTGCATTTTTTTCTTACCAGTCTTCCACTCCTTTTCAAAAAAATTCTTATTGAAATAATGCTTATCACTCATTCCATTCCAAAGTTTTGAACAAGGATGGATTTATCATGAATTTATTATAAAATTCTGAATGATTGCATAAGTAAACGTTTTTAACTATTTGAATTACAAATTTATTATAAAATTCTGAATGATTGCATAACTTATTTTAGAACCACAATCTAATAATCTACCATCATTTCAAATTTAAATCAACTCACTGTACACACGTTTAATTATTTACCATGGAGTGATGATCTTACATTGATTGGTAAATTGCCTAATAAAGATCACAATAATGGCTATAAAGTTTGTCCACCTAGTTTGACTAGCTTTTAGGGTTGCTATATATATATATAGTCTCATTCTATTGAGGAATTTTTCAAATAATTTTATTTGAGGGACGCCTTTTAGGGTACCCTACAATTTTTTTTCCAATGATCCAAACCATCTATTTTTTAGGTCTTCATTCATAGATCATCCTTACAAAAAATTAGACAAATCGGAAACCGTTTTAACATCCAATTGTGTTTTACAAAATCAAGAAACACGGTGCTTCAAGAAAATGTTAAAATTTCAATAACTTAATTGAGTGGTCAAATGATATCGGATTCAAGTGATTTTCTGTAGAGATGATCTTTGAATGAGTATCTACAAAATAGACAGTTTGGATTAGTGAAATACAATTCGGAGTGGGGCCTACAAGGGGTGTCTCTCAAATAATTATTTGAGGGATCCCTCAAAGGAAACTCTGTGCGTGTGTGTGTGTGTATATATATATATATATATATTATAAAGGTTGGTATATATTATTGAAGAGATATATATAGAGAGAGAGTTTTTATTTGAGGGACACTTTGGTAGAAACAATTTATTATTGTATTTCACTAATCTAAACAGTCTATTTTGTAGATATTCATTTAAAGATCATCTCTACAAAAAATCACTTGAATCCGATGTCATTTGGCCACTTAATTGTAAATTATTAAAATTCAAGTACTTTTCTAAAGTACCACTTAATTATTAAAAAATTTCATAGTGAACATTAAAGGGTATTCCTCAAATAAAATTATTTGAGGAATCCCATAAAAAGAGAATATATATTTTGTTGATGCTAAAAAATGGTCAGATACTTTTGGACCCAACTTAGTGATGATATTGCCTTCGGCTCTATGTGCTCTTCGACAGGTTGGATAGCTGCGAAATAAAGAAAAAGCAGTGAGGTCTTGGGCATTGGTGTGGTATTGGCCGAAGGCTCTTCAATGCTTAAGTTAGTATCGAGTATAAAGTGAAAAGTGATATGGACATAGTGGTGGCTAAGTAGTCAAACGTCGCAGTTACGTTGTTTTTTTTATTATTTATAGATCTTGGGAGATGTGCATCTCGAGTGAGATTTTGATGTGGGACTGTGGCTTCGCCTGAGGAGACGCCACGTGGTTTTGTGAGAAATCTCAAATGAAGCGCGGTCTTTAGCCATGATCGGCAAGTCATAGTGCCGAAGGCTCACAACCTGCCGATGGTATTTTGTGGGACATAATAGATTTTCAATTTTAGTGAATCCTCTTTATGAGCCCCTTGTTCCACGTGTCGTTCTCTAATAGACTGGTCAAATATGGTATAACCATATACATATGCATATATGGATTTAGGTCTTCTCTTTAATTATATTATGTGTTTCACATTAGGGTTGCTAGGCCGCAGTGGATGTGATGGAACAATGGCAACCTATATTAGTATGGCGTGGAACCAAAATTGGTGCTATATATAGTCCTGCCAGAAATGATTAAGGCTAGATAGGCTACTTTCTCTTTGGACACCCCAGATCATGATACATGTATGCTTATATTCTTCAATAATACATATACATATATATATATTTATATGTATGTATATAGCTGCGTGGCAGAGATGGCAATGATTATGGAACACAGAAGCTACTAGCTAGTTCATTTTAGGCACTATGCAGGAACAGAAAGAAAGAAAGTAACATATATATATTTATGGCATAGATGTCACATGTTTGTACATACTCGCCATAATATCCGCTTATGAAACCAGACTCAAACAAACCAACACATGCAGAATATATATATATATATATATATGGTTACTTCCTGTAAAATTGAAAGTGAAATTAAGGAGTTGTTGCACGTGATGATGATCAGTTTGAATCTGACATGCACATGCAGATGATTTCATCTTGCAGTTTGCATGTATTCTGAGACTGCGAGTGCACAGTAAAAGTACTGTATGTTGCACTATTTGGTAACTTCTGTGCCTAAAAAGGCTTCCCTTTCCTACCTAGGCTAATTCATATTATTTGAAGCCCGTACTTCTGCTTCATTAGCTGGCCTACCCATACACATGACCTAAAAACACTCAACCCTTTTTTAGGTTAACCCTACAGTTTTGAATTTTCTGGGGAAGGTTCGACTAATCGAGCTACGTTTTGGAAAAGGATGTATCAACCATTTAATTTTGTTCGTTGAGTTTTTAAGTATCATGCATTGCATTGCACCGTAATCGGGTGGTAATGCTCGCGTATCAAATTATAATGCGAAGACAAATACTTGTATTGTCGTATTGTGAATTTAACTTGTACATTCGAATAGGAATCAATTTAATAAATTGTCAAATTGTCTACATTTCACAGTTCGATAACGTAACGTTGTTTTAATAATTTAACAAAAGAAATATGCATATGCAAGATATTTTTCAATTTTCCACTAGACACTGTTTTTTTTCCTTCTTCTTATAACATTAGTTGTATGACCTAATATACAAGATTCTTCTCTATACATCAAATTAATATCAGAGACCAATTCATGTGTACATGTAAAGAATTAGTAGTACATACATTATTGGACTTTTTTTTTGCATATGTGCAGTTACCAGTTGCTTTCATGGTCGATTTGTGGTCCAGAGATTTCACTTCTCATTGTCTTGCTTTTCTTTTTGAAGTACAAATTAAGTAACCCAAGTGTTTGCCTAAGAAATCTTTTGACTTGTAGATATTCAAGGTTACTCATAAATCTGATTTTCTGTTCTTATGGCAAGTCATTCTATTGGCCATGGAAACATGTAAGTATGCATTTACCGTTGACTAATGGAAAATAATACCAACTTAATATGGTTTAATTAAGAAATAATAACCATCGAACGTCGACAGGATTTTGAACTGGTCGTGATTTGACGTCAATTTCCCCTTCATGTTATGAAACCCAGGATTGAGGATGATGACATTGATTGTAAACTTTGATTTAGTCTTACATAGTAATCAGGATTCAGATAATCCATTCCCATTAAGAAATTCATACCTTTCAAGTTCGTAATTTACAACATTATTAAAAAAATAATAATCCAATTCATAATATATATTGGTGTGGTTAAAAGGATTATGTAACAACATAATGGGGTTCTGTGGTAGGGTTGTAAACTGGATTGCAGATTTCTAATTTATTTTTTCGCGGAAGCCTCTTATGATAACAGGGCCTGGAATAATAGATGAGCATATTGGGCCAGTATAATTAAGCCTGGGCTAAAGTTTATACTAGACACATCGATTGGGCTACTCCAGTAAACCAAATTTTCTTTTTTTTGGTTCGATATTTAATTTTTTTTGTTTTGTCTTGATCAACTGGCTAAACCTACATTTGCCTTTTCTTTTTGTTACATGGAGTAAATCGAACACTTCGTCTAGAAATCCTTAACTCATTTACTATAGCCTTCTTCACAACTGACTCACTTAATTCAATTTTGTTTTTCTTTCTGATGAAATAAAATGAAGAGTAATATTCTTCCAAATTCCGAACTCACCGCGGGCTATATTGCAATTTACACTCATGTTTGGACATTTGGGGTCATGTTTAACGATTGGAATTAGATTGTATTACATTTGATCGGAAAGGATAATACTAATCCAATAATGTATTTGTGGGGGTCTTTTTTCTCCCGGCAGCTATAAATGGGCTGGGCTGCCAGAAAAGGGAAATCACTGAAATTGCCCCCTGTACTGGAGTTCGAAAATTAAGCCCCAAAAGCACTTCGGAAGGGCAGCAAAACCTTAGGAAGTGTTCTGGTTACCTTCACCAATGAAAATGAGGGCTGCTTACAGGTGTTTTGTGCTTGCTTTCAGATAAGATTTTGGCTTAGCATGAAGAGCTTGTGGCATGGGAGCAGGGTCAGCATGAGTTGAGCACCAAAGAGGAAAATAAGGCTTCTTAAGGAGAAATGTGAGTGTTTAAAATGAGAGAAACCAGATTTGCAGGGTGATCTTGGCTGAAAGGAGGTAAAAGATGAACATCGCTTCTTCCGGCAGCTTGACAGATTCTGAAAATAATCTGTCAAGCAAAGCAGAATGAAGAAGAAGGGTGAATAAGGTTACTGGATTTTGCTAGTAAGAGAGGAAGCTTGCTCTCTCAGCCTGGGTTGGTTTTTGCTAGGTGGAGGGGACCTCCTTTTATAGCTGCGGGAAACTATCCTTTCCCAAGAAACCCTGATGGTTTCTTCCCAATCTTGGCAAGCCTTTCCATCCCTTTTTCCTCTCCTCTCTTGACTTTCCTATCTGGGTGAGATTTCCCCTTATCTATTTGCACAAAATCAGGAGTTTTGGAGCTCAAGACCCCCTTTCCCGCGGCTGCTTCAGTAGGAAGCTCCACTCTTGGCTACCTTTTTCCTTCTCTTTCCTGGGGCAGCACTAATAAAGGAAAACAACTGGGTGTATATGCTGGTTTGAAAGGGTACTCCCCTTCCTGACAACTTATATGCTAATATCCCTTGGTCTCTCTGGTGTTTTGTTTTGGAACTTGATCCATTCCTATGTGCTGGCATTTTCCAGCAGCCTGTTTAGTGATCCTACAAACCTCTTCTACGTGGTTTCTATTTTTCTAGCAAAGGGCTGGGCTTTTGTGGCTTATTGTGAAATTTTGTATGGGCTAAGGTACTTCATTAAATAAATGGGCTATTTAAACATTGGGCTTTTGGTTGGGCTATCCTTTGACTAGGCTAATTTTGGTTGAGTTATTTTCCCCTTTTTGCTCACCCATATATTTGGGCCTAAGAAATGGGCTTGGGTCCCGAGGCTCCCAAGCAACCCGGAACCTCCATTTCTCGTCCCATCAATGGGCCTCATGACGACCTATTACCATCCATACCACAACCCACTCAAGCAAGCCCTGGGCATTTTGAGTGGCTTGGGCCCACTTAGGCTTGTAGTGTGTTTGGGTGTGAAACAACGATTTCATGCTTGGCATGGCATGTCGCTTGGCGTGCTTTAATTTTTTTTTATCATCCTTGATGTTTAATTTTGGCATGAGCTTGTAGAGCTAGCATGGTGAATTAGCATGGCGCATGAATTCCAATTCGCATGTGGCAAGTTTTTCGAGTACCTCTTTTTCATGCCCTTTCTTAATAAAATGGCGTTTCGGGCTGGTAATTTATTTGGGCCCAATCATGAATTTTTTGGGTCTCAACAGTATTATATAGTCTAGCATGATTAGACATAATCCAATCCAATTTTGGTGGGATTCATAATTCTACTACATTTAGGCTCCAGTAGACATAATCCATTCCAAGTTATTTTTAGACCACCAAACACTTGACTACGATTATTAATTCTATCCAACCATATAATCTAGCTCACCAAAGGAGCCCTTGGATTTTATTCTTCCACATCCCTCAAAAACGGGTTGAAGATAGAGTGGGTGAGAGTGCCAAATATAAATGAAGCAGCTAAGACAGATGGAATGGATCAGCATTGTCCTGTGGCTGAGCAAAGCCCATGCGTTATCATTTCATTTAGCCTGCCTCCCTCTCGTTCAGGGATTCATTGTGCCACAGAAATTGAGTTCCAAGTTGCAACGACTCTCTCGAGTCTTTCTCAACCGCAAAAATGAAAATGAAAATGAAAATATTCAGAATTGTTGTAAATTATAAGAAGGTGGAGCCCACATGTTGGAAGGCTCCGCCTACAAATAGAACATATCCCTCTGTAATTGAGAAGAACTGAAAAACCTCCAATAATGAGATTGGTTTTCCTCTGCTTCCTTTATTCTGCTTCCTCCATTTTTCTCTCCAATTTCTCTATAGTTTTACAACACGTTATCAGCACGAATTCGCTTTCAACAATTCCAGCTGAATTCTATGATGAAACCCAGCCAAAGAAAACACAAAGAAAAACATAAGCTCTGTTTCTTTCACAGAGAGCATGTGATAGTCTCTCTGCCAAAGTCCACCAAACCAACATCTCTCAGTAGCCGCCAACAAACCAGTGGGCATGACCATGAGCGTGGAGGCAGGCATAGGAGTTATGGCCACGAAGCTCGGCATGATGAGCTTCTTCGAACCCAACGGCAAAGTTGTCCCAGTCACAGTGGTGGGTTTCAAAGAAGGCAGGCTAGTCAGCAACGCATGTGGTGTGCAGCACTGATATGATATGATATTCTAGCTGACAGCTTCTCAATTTGAGCCTTGAAGAAGCCAGGCTAGTCAGCAACGCAGCCGAGGCCAAGACGGAAGAGGAGAAGCCTGCAGCTTTCTCGAGCAGGCTGATCAACCACAGTGATGAAGATGAGGATTTGGAGTGTCGCAGGCGTTAACAAGCAGGCCATGGGAGGTTTCAGCAGAGCAATCATGAAAAATTATCTCCCAGCTAACCTTCAACCCAGCACCAATCCAAAACAAAAAAAAAAAAAAACGTTGAAAAGCAAGAAAGAAGACGAAGTTGGGTTGTCGTTGAAAAGCAAGTTGATCGAGAAACAAAGAATTATTGCCAGACATGTGAACACCCACCGAAATAAAGGGATAAGTATTCTGCCTCACTCTATCTCCTTTAATTAATTATATTATTTAATACTCCTGATCAGTGTAGATTGCAAGTGGAAAGAATATAAAATAATTTGATATATCAGTATAATAATATCATACTATTGGATTGTGGTGTTAATATGAACCCACAAATAATTGTCTTTACTTTATTCATTCCGCAATTATTTTATTTACTGTATGGTGTAGGTTTCTTACCCATACAAGCACATTTACTTTATCTTAAATTTACTTTAAAGGGTGGTGCGGGTTTATTGTCCATGCCTTTACTGACATTTACTAACATTTACTTTATCGTAAATTTACTACTGACATTTACTGACATTTACTTTATCGTAAATTTACTACTGACATTTACTGACATTTACTTTATCGTAAATTTACTTTAAAGGGTGGTGCGGGATTATCGTCCACGCCTTTACTGTCATTTAAAGTATGGTGCGGCATTAACATCCATACAGCAATTTAATTTGTGAATTTACTTTACAGCAAATTAACCTACTTTAAAGGGTGGTGCGGGTTTATCGTCCACGCCTTTACTGTTATTTAAATGTATGGAGCAGAATTAGTGCCCATACAAGCACGTTTACTTTACCGCACATTTAAAGTATGGTGCGGGATTAACGTCCATACAAGTAATTTATTTAAACGGTAAATTTATTTTATGGATTAATTGTGTTGTATGATGAGTTTTTACAGAATACAGATCAGGACCAGAAGTTCCTTGATCCTCATCATACATTTACATCAGGACTTGAAGATCCTTGATGATGATATTGATATGAGAGCTGGCAGTCTCTCCGGTACTATATTTGTAAACATGTGATCGGACTTAAGGGTCCTTGATCCCTGACATGTGAATAAGGACCTGGGTTTCCTTAATGATGTAACAGTACCGTATTGGTTAAAAGTGCCGTACACATGAATAATAACTGTACTGGCAAATGTACTGCACATATGAATAGATATGTATTCATGATTGATGAATAGTACTATTCACATGAATAGTGACGTATGCATAAATATTAACCATTTTGGGGAAACCGTCACTATATACAAAATGGAACCTGCAGTTCCTTAAACTCATGGATAAACAATTAAATGAGATGCCAGAAGTTCCTCAAAATATGGACAATTATGTAAGGGCTTGAAGTCCCGAAATATGTATAGAAAATTGTAAAAATGTCCATACAATGAGAATATGTGATTTTGGCCTGAAGTTCAAAATCTAACAAGTGTGGAGAACCTAAAGTTCCAAGAGTTAAATGGACAACCTTTGAGGTATTATTGCAAATTGTGGTACACCACAAATTTTCTTGGCATAAGAGAATGATGAATTTAATAAAGTTCGATTTTGTTATAATCGACACCTCAAGGAAGAAATATATTTTGTGAATCCGGTTGTTAAGAATACACCGTGAAATGGATAATATCAGTATAAAAATCAAATGATGAATTGAGGCTCCCCACATATTTTGTTACATCTGGGCCGGAAGCCCATGGATCCAAATATATGAGAGATCCTAAAACTTGAAGTTGTGGGTATATAGTAGTTAATGTTCTTCACTACTATATTGAGATATTATCGTAGCTTTTATTCAATTCATATTTCATGTCCATTTGAAAATGGCTAATAAATTATGAGTTTGGGTTTAACCCAGACCAAAAGTTCTGGGCTCACATGCATAGAAATATGAGAGATTTGATGTGGTTATTTGAACCTATAAGGCACAAGGTTCCAGACCGTCATTTTGAAAAGACGTACAAACCACATATGCAAGTTTAAGAATGTGCGCAATTATTATTATAAAAGGAAAGGAACATACAACAGATAGATTTTTACACCTGCAATGAAAGTGCAGGCCCTGTAAAATCTATAAAATTACATTATGTTCTGGAAGCCTCTGAAGGAAGAGGACGGCGCTTCTTAAGCCTAGCCATGAGCCTCTCATGGTCTCCCAAAATTTTTTCATTTGAGACCTGCAGCATGTCTAGCTTTCTCTGTGTATCAACAGAGTACGAACTCACCAGTTTCAACAAGGAATTATTCTCTCCTTTGAGTTTCTCAACCTCCTTTTGAGACTCATGAAGCATTCTTTGAAGAGAATAATTTTCAGTTGTCAGCTTCTGAACCTCGTTTGCTCTAGCACGCAAACGATCAGCCATGTTAGAAACAGAAGCAGCACTCTGAATGCTAAAAGCCATTGAGTCCTCAATAGCCTCTTCCTCAGACCTCCCTGTCAACAACATTTCATCCATTGGAATAATGAAATTCCTAGCTACTGTGACAGCAGTAGCATCATTCATCATCACAGAATCATTAACTGTGAGATGACGATTTTGGGATACAAAGGATGGACGCCAAACTTTGGCGTCACTGGTTGTTGTGGGAGCATCATTTAAATTGAAATTATTTGGGCAGGAAGAAGAGGAAGCCATTTTAAGAAGGTTTCAAAGAAAGTCTTACAAAACTAAAGTTTCAGAAAATGAAGGAAGTTGAGTTGAAACAAAGTTGAGTTGAAACGCAGTTGCTCAATCAAGTTTTGCAAAGGCAATATCTATAGACGAAAATGTGGCAACTTTTCAGGATTCCAATATCTTCTCGAATCCCCACATTATCTTTTTCTTTCGCAAGAGTCCAAAACTTCACGTGGCCTCTGATAATGCCTGTCGGCACTTTCGGCGTTTTTCAAGTATTATTTTCAAAGCCGATCTTGCTTTACGGATTTCACGGAGCTACTTTTTCAAAAGTATCCCGAGAATCTCGCAATTTTCCATGGTTAATTTGAAAATCACCGGTTCTACCTATTCATTGTATTTGTGTATAAATGTGTTACTAACGAAATTTTCTTTGCAGAAGACATCCAGTTTTCCCATACAAAATGATGTTATATCTACTTGTTTTTCTTATCATTAAGCACTTAATATGCCTGAGAAGCAAGACTATCTCTGATCATCCATTCAGGAAGCAAGACTATCCCTGATCATGTTTCTGCAAGATCAGGGGATTGTGAAGGCGGCCTTGTGCTCTAATCTCCTGAGGTCCTTCTAGACTAGGAGAATTGAGAGCTTGTTTTCTGCTCCCACCAGCTTCCTTCCCTGATTGCTTACCTTATCTTGCATCAACATCACAATTTTTTTTGCATTTTTTCTCTTTTGCAACTCTCTGTTCATAAGAGATTTTATTTCTTTAGAATGAACATCTGAAGAAAGAATCCATGAAGTGATCCTAACTCTGAGAGTTATTGACAGAGAAAAGAATTGTGATTTTGCTTTGCAGGATATAACTAGATCATCAAGCACTACATTTACTGGGCCGATATGAGCTTGAATGATACTTGAGAAAAGTTTCTCCCACCTAAGGATGTAAGCAATACTTGTGTTATTTTATGCTTATATACTTATTTGATATATTATCTTGAAAGGTAACCAAATGGGGAGATAAGTCTGTTCCAAAAGAATGGCTTGTATGTATCCATGAATTATTAATGCAAATTTTACAAATTGCAAGTTGGATACATTGATAATACACTGCACAAATTAAAGTCCCATAAGAACAGAATATGGGTATAGCAGTGATCAATATGATGCACGCCTGTTGCGTAGCAAATGATGTGGATTGAAGTCCCGAAAGGACAATCCCTTGACATGTCAATATTGATA